>NC_046661.1:56672124-56674296 GCF_010883055.1 Belonocnema kinseyi | reverse complement strand
TAAATAATAATTTCATCAAACGTCCAAGATGAAAATAGAATCAATGTTTTAACATCTTTGTTTGAAAGAGCCTTATACATATAATGGTACAAGAAAACAATAATTTGTTATATTATTTACTGATTATTAAATAACATTTTTTCAAATATGAATTTAGTTCAATTCAATTTCAGATACATGATATCCATTATATATTCAAAAGTGAGAGTAGTACTCACTTTGTAAGTTTAAACTTTATATTATTTAAATTTTTCTTCAGAAAATTCTTTTAACATTTAATTATTAATAGTATTTGTTTGTTTTCGGGAATACATTTTAAGAATCATACTTTCCTTTTTATTCAAATTCAAATGTAAGATTTATTCCACTTTGCCAGGACTATTGTACGGCCGTATAATTCATATTTTCTCTTTAGTATTCATAGAAAATGATTTGGAAACTATTTTGAAATGTTAAAGGAGTAGCATTTCTTTATTTTAAATATTTTTTTCATGGAAATAACTCCTTATTCACTAAAAATTTTTAAAAAATGTATCTAGTCCCATTGCTTTCTGTGCAAAAACATGCAGTGATAGGACAACTAGCGCCTTGCTGGAGATATTAGGAGCTAATCAATTTAGGATAGGTGCATGGTCAACTTGAAATCTGAAAAATGGAAATGCACAGAGCTGAAACAAATATAATTGCTTGATAAATATCATATTAATTGTAAATGTTTTGGAACCAGGAGCCAACCTCAAAATTGAATTCTCATTTTACTCCATAAATACTAGAATTACATATTTTTTAAATCATTAGGGCCTATTCCTGCATTGATTCAAGTTTTTATTCGGAGTGAAAAATTGTTAAATTTCAATAGATTTTACGTGAGATGTTTTTTACAAATGCTGGGGATAGAATAAAAAAACACCTTATACAAAAACTATTGGAATTAGCCAATGTTCTACTCCGAATAAAGATTTAATTAAGAAGAGGACTAAGCCCTGATTATCTAGAAAAGATGTAATTCTAGTATTTATGGAGTAACATGAGAAAATCCAGTTTTGAGGTTGGGTCTTGATTCCAACGCCCTTACGTCGAAAAAGAATCTGGAAAACTTCAAACCTCGTGGTCGCGAAACAAAACGTATTCACACTAAATGGCGGCATGACGAACATTTGAGGCTTGCAATCCGATTCCGGTTATTGTTGCCAACTTTTTTGGTAGCAGTTTTGAAATTACATTGCATGATGAAATTTGAGTGCTGTTGGTAGCACTGCATAATATTTGAGGTTAGGAAATATGTAATCTTAATGCAAATGAGTACTGGATACATGCCATACGAAAAGGAAAATTACTTTCCTCACAGAAAATCGCCGATCCTCCCATGTACACCGAAATCGGTGATCAATAGAGTTGCAACAAATTTGAGCCATACAGGTTCATTCGGAGAATCTAGGGGAAAAGCATCATTTAGACACTGTTTTTTCTCATCCAAAGCAACGTGAAGTGTCGTCTACAAACTGTAAGTCACCTGTCAACATCATTTTGTCGGTCGTTATTTGAGTGAAACAGATGTTAATAAGCAGGTAAGTTATAATAATAATTACATAACTTTTTATTTCCTCCTATTTACCAGCGACTAAATAGTCTTGGAAAAAAAATAGTACTTGGCGTGATATAATATCCAAATGTTAGGTTAGTCAAAATCTACTATATGACATTCAAACCACCAAAGCCGGGATGTACAAACTAAGTCGTGACCGTCTGCATCGAAATTGATGCCTGGTCGTTCGCACAAAGGAGGAAGGTCAATAAGGCCGGTTTTTGGGCCATCTACAGATTGGCCTCAAACATGTTTTATTTTATTCATCTAACTAGGTCTCATAACCCCTTAAAAGGATTTTTCCTGAGAGTGATCTGATTTCAAGGTATAGTCATTTTTAAGTTCGTATTTTACATGGGTTTTCGCACTTTCATTCAAATCATGCTAAGCTTCACATTGTTAGTATTGCTCACGCAAGATCATACTTGGCCAAAAACTGCGCACGTATATGCGTTACAACATATGTTAAAGCCATCATTTTTTTTGAGGTACTTAGCCTTCAAAATAGGGCTCATTTTTATACTTTATTAGGTTTGTGATCATGAAAGGAGTAAAAATATCCTACTTTATCAGATTTATTAGCAATA
>NC_046661.1:56668467-56672024 GCF_010883055.1 Belonocnema kinseyi | reverse complement strand
GAATAAATAATTTTAAATGTTGTTTACTTATTTTTATATTACATGTTCATTAATAAAAATCTACTTTCAATTACATTATATTAATTTTATTCAATATTTTTAGTGCACGCTAAGCCCTCAAATGGTAGGTCTAAACTTGTATAATATTACAATCATTTGACGAAACTATTTCTTTATTGTATTAATATAAATATTATTTATTGAGTTTTCAGAAATAAAAAGAGTTTTATTTAACTTTTTATTCAAATTCAAATCTTATATTCCACTTTGCCAAGTTTACTGGGTGACGTTTTAATTCATGTTTTCCCTTTAGCATTTATATAAATCACTTATCTTAGATAACTGCTTTAAAACATAAAATGAGTAATATTCTTTTAATACTTTTTCATGAAAATAACATTTTGTTCACTAAAAAATAAAAAAAGTGGTCTACTCCCATTGTTTTCATTGCAAAAATATTGAGTGATGGGACTATTAGTGCCGCGCTGGAGATATTAGGAACTTATCAACTTAGGACGCCAAAGGAGCGCCATCTTGTTTGCAGATGCATAGGGCTGATCTGTTCTAATCAGTGTCAATTTAATCTTGTCATTGGTGAAGAGGAGAGATTTAAGAGAATCGCTAATGATTCCCTTTTCTCTATCATTGCGATTCTTCTCTTTGAGTATGGGCAGTATTCTCCGGGCCTTCATTGAGAGCACTGATTCTAATTATGATAATATTTTGTACATTAATCATTAATACTCTTAATTAAATTATGTTCGTCAGAGTTCTATTACAATCAAACTCGGACATAGCGCGCTCGGAGATAGTCATTCTGAGAATTGATGCGGCGCCGCACAGTTGGATGAAATAAAAAAAACGAGGTTCGAAATAACTTGCAGCTGACAATTCTTAACCGATTTTAAATTATTGTTCAGAAAAATTCACCAGTAAATTTTTCGTTTTTTTGTTTATCTCGCTGACCATTTTTTTCCTATGATCAGCATTGCCGGACTTTATGCATGGGGGTAGATAAACGCAAAACAACAATATGACATTGTTAAGTTAATCGTTAAAAACAAATTAACTTAAAAAATAATGTACATCGGATTCCTCGTTTACGAAATAAATTTATACGTTAAAATTACTTGCTTTAATCGAAAAAATAATACTCGATCATAAAAATTGGTCATCCGATAGTTTTCATTAATTTCATCAACAAATTCCCAATGTGGACCTTTAAAGGTAGAAAGAAATCGCTTTTTCTTTTAATTTTCCTCAAATTATGTCGACAGTGATGTTTAGTAATAGAAAATTATCATCCGATATTATTCATGATGCGAAATTATCCTTAGATATTTTTGATTACTTTTGTAAAAAAATTATTTTTAGAAAATTACAGATTAGCACAGCAAAAAATCATTTTTCTCCTAATTTTCCTCAAACGATGTCGCCAATGATGTTTACTCGTGATACTTTTCTCTTTTATATTTTAAAATTTTTTCAAACAAATTGTTCCTTTAATACATGTAAAACAAAAGGACATTTCATTAATACATGCAAAACAAAGGAAAACGTTTTGTCTTTTGTTTTGCACTGATTCCCTATAGCTAACTTCAAGTTATCCGCTTTTTATGTAAATATAATATTTTCCAGCAGATAGATGATGAATGAATGTTTTCTGCTTTTAAACATGCACACTAAGTATTTATTTATATAATTTGTTTACAAAATTAATCAAAAATATTGGATGCTAATTTTCCACTATCAAACCTCACTGGCGACATAATTTGAGGAAAATAAGGAAAAAAAGGTTTTTTTCGACCTCTAAATGACCAAGTTATAAATTTTATTATATATTTTGTTTATAAAATTAATAAAAAATATCGAATGATAATTTCCCATAGTTAAGCATCACTGGTGATATAATTTGAGGAAAATTAAGAAAAAAGGTGATTTCTTTCTGCTTTTAAATATCTACACTGGGCATTTGTTTATAAAATTAATAAAAAAACATGAGATGATAATTGTCGCTCACTAAACATCACTGGCGACATAATTCGAGGAAAATTTAGAGAAAAAGCGATTTCTTTCTACCTTTAAAGGTCCACACTGGGCATTTGTTTATAAAATTAATAAAAAGTATCGGATAATTTCCCATCCTTAAGCATCATTGGTGATATAATTTGAGGGAAATAAAGAGAAAAAACGATTTCTTTCTGCCTTTAAATGTCCACACTAGGCATTTGTTTATAAAATTAATAAAAAATATCACATGGAAAATTCCAATTATTGAGTATTATACCGAAAAAAATTCAGAATTCTGGTCACACAAATCTCTTCAAAATTTAATGCTGAATTTTTCTACAAAACAATAAAAAATCGGTTAAGAATTGCCAGCTACAAGTTATTTTGAACCTCGTTTTTATATTTCATCCCACTGTGCGCCGCGACTATGGGTGACAGGAGCTGCGGGCGATTTGCGATGCTCACAGAGTAACAAAACAGGCGCTTGTTTACGTCGGAGTTGAACTATGTCCGGTTCCGTTAAGTTACATCAGGTTCATGGCCAGCCCCAAAACCGCGAATATCTTCGCGTTTGACGTATATTTGTGCTTTAACGCTTTAACGTACTTATTCGATGAGATCACTGGTTTTTGCAAAAAAAGCGTTAATAGGTAAAATAATGGACAAAAATTATTATCCTTTCTGTGCTGTGTAATATTATTTCATTTGAAATTTTTTTTATAATCGAAAATATGAGTTGAAACGAACAATTTTCATAATAGACGCTATTTCTCTAAAGTTAATAATTTTAAAGATAGAAGGATTTTAATTAACGAACGAAAAATGCCTTTTAATTAATAGTCCTGTTTCTCGGCAGTGATTTGTTTTATTATGAAATGTTTAACACAGAAGCGTTCTTTACTCTAAAATAAATATATTTTCGTATAAAGTCGATAAAAAATTAATTATTTTGGTATAATTAGACATCAATGTTTAAACAATCTTTATAACTTGACATAGCTTCACGGGAAAAAGATATACTGGGCAGTCTGATAAGTCCCTGAAAAATTAAACATGGAGACATTTTTTTGGCCAAAGTCGGTTTTATTTTTCAACATACTCTCCTTTTAGGTCGATACAGCGAGTCCAACTATTTTCTGACTTTTTGATACCGTCCGAAAAGTACTCGATCGGAAGGTCTCCAAAATACGCCTCAGTTTCAGCTATGAGCTCCTCATTTGAGTAAACACGCTTACCGGTGAGCCATCTATTCAGGTTAGGGAACAAGTAATAGTCGCTGGGTGCCAGGTCTGGTGAATACGGTGGCTGAGAAACCAATTCGAAGCCGATTTCATGCAATTTTGCTTGTGCAACTAAGCATGAATGAACAGGCGCATTGTCGTGATGATAAAGCGGTTTTTTCTTCATCAAATGCGGTCGTTTTTCGGCGATTTTTATTTTCAATTGGTCCAATAATGATGAATAGTATGCTCCGGTTATGGTTTTACCTTTTTCAAGATAGTCCACGAATATTATGCCATGTGCATCTCAAAATACGGAGGCCATAA
>NC_046661.1:56664419-56668367 GCF_010883055.1 Belonocnema kinseyi | reverse complement strand
CATTTCTAAATTTTGTTAATAATATTTTCAATTGAAGTGGGAGAATCTAAACGATGCTAAGTCTAATAACCTTATTTTACAGGAAGACCAAAAAAATTTTCTAGAGGAGCAATTTACAATCAGTTGAGTAAATTGTTCGTTTGTATGTAGATGGATTAATCTAATAAACATTGTATGAAAAAATGGAAACAAGTGTGGCGCACGTAATAATCTAATGGAAATGGCGAGGGACTTAATACCGTTTAGCTTTCCCTAGTATAATAAATAAAAATAGTAAATAAAGCGTTAAGAACCCCATCTGAAACACACACTTTTATGTATTTTATGAACAAATGACACTATTTAACAGAAAAAGACACGTTTGTAGCATAAGCATAAAATTTGTAATAACTTAACTAATTAAATCAAATACAAAACCTCTTTCCCCAAAGTTTCTTTGCTTCTACAGTTTCAATACCGTTAGCAATCTCTAATAAAGTAAATAAAGAGCCCACCGGACAAGTCGGATCTTCTGGACGTAGCTTCTTTTTTACTCATGCTCCTCCTTTTCCCCTGGTGCTGCAGGATGAGGCCATCGTACCGAAAAGGAAGAAAATTCGAGACCAGTTTAGCCAGCCGGGTCTTCCTGGCGGCTCTTTCGACTCGTTTCGTCCTGTTATCTTTATCGATATCGTTTTTGCGTAATCGGTTTTGGCGACTTCGAGTTTCTGCCATGCCACACCTGCTACTTAGGCAAAGCAGGCCACGTGCGTACGTGACCATTTCGAAGAAAAATACACTTTAGTAAATTTGAGGTCTCTATGAAATCAATGATCACATCGAAGATTGATAGAAAGTGACTATTATCCTGACGATACAAGTCCATTTTGAATTTATATATTTTCGAAAATAAGACGGGTATCTCGGTACACGGGCTAATCTTTCTGAACTGCCCTAACTTTTAAATTCGTACCTCTCGATTATCTTCAAATTTTATAGACTTTTAAACTTTTACTATCATTCCTTGCCGAACTAGAGGAAGAGAAAGGAGTATTTTCAAATCAAATCCATTTTTTTTAATTGTTAATTTTTTACTATTAAGGTTACCTAGTTTTTTAACGCTTCCTAATTTAAATCAATATTCAAGAATTTCAGACTTGTATTTTCGAGAGAAAATTGACGGATTAACATACTTACAAATGACTTGTGGAAGATAAACGTCAATGATAAATAGAAGGGGCTGAGAACCCTTTCAGAACTCATTCACAAAAAAAACAATTTGCCCTTCTAGAAAGCAAATTATGATAATTTGAAAATACTCAATTTGCGCTAGAGATGAAAGTTTCAGCTCGAGAAGGGATATTAGGAAATGGATGGTAGTAAAAGTCTATATATTAGTGACTGAACTACTGTCATAATATACAAACAAACTCGGAAAATTTGAAGACAATCGGGAAGCTTGATTTAAAACTTTGGACTTCCATGCAGGACTCTCACACTAAAATTAATTGCAAACAAATTAATAAATATTATAAACTTACGCTAAACATAAATACACCAATGGATTCTACGTGTAAAATTACTAATGAAATATAGTATTACATCATCACTCTCTTTTCCGAATTAGTTCCAACTGATTATATTGCAACAAATCAAACTGTCAACAAATAGACTTGATTCTGTATAGAGAACAACCGAAACCTGATTTTTATATGGACTCACCAAACTTACTTCTACATTGTATCCAGCAGTCTACATATTTCTTTGATACTTTTTCACTAGTATGAATTTAATATTTATAAATTTTGTTATAAAAATTCTTTTAAGAATAGATTTTGTAACTAAATTTTTCTGGAAAACAAAATTTTTGCCGGTGATTCTAAAATTCCACTAGTTTGTTTTTTAATATCCCTATAGTGGTTTAGCCATGGACTGAAACAGATTCAAACACAAATACATTGTTTATCATTTTTTTATAACTAACAAGGACGTGAAAGTGATAATATAACACATGTTCCTTTAGTAATTTTTCACTTAAAATTTATTGTTGTTATTTTTTAGCGTGAGATTAATATTTTTTAATTAGTTAGTATCAAAATGTAACATACGGGCCCTGTATGAATGTCTAAAGTTGTTAAAAATCTAAATCAACTCCATATAAGCCCTAAAACACTTATGAAAAGTTTTCTGCTTTCATCGTAAAGTATAAGGTTTACCCATCTAACGTCCGGAATATATTTCATTTTGTTACATATTTTAGTAGTATACATACGAAAGCACAATAGAACGGAAAATTTATTGGATATGGAAAGTGTATAAGGATAATTTGTGGGAAGACATTTAGAAATGTTTTATAGGAGAGTAGAAAAACTGCGGTTGTTTAATTTGGTATGGCTGAGTTACATGACTATTATTACTGAGTGTAGGAGGTAATGGATTTAACTATGGAGTATGTGCTCTGTTGTACATACGTTCTTGAGCACTATTTCTAAACGTTTTTGCGCTCGTTGCTTTAATGGGTGGGTTTGAGATAGCTAAAGAACTGATCAAGAAGTGCCTGAATTCCTTCAACTGATAGAAGAAATATTTTCAAAGCTATCAACGTTTTAAATATTCTCCATCCTTGTGGAAAGTTCTTCACAAGAATTCACAAGGTTTTTGAAGTGAAACTTCTTTTGGGACAGGAGTGAATTGAAAAAAAAACCGAACGCACGAACGCACGACCGCACGTACGACCGATAGTCCGAACGCCATACCCACTTCCGTTGGATTCCTGATTACGAATCTGCGTGATAGCACTCTGGCATTTATGGCGTTCTCGAGATATAAGCGATTAATTAAATTTTCACTATCAATTAATTATTAAATTACCGTTCAATATTTTTAAGATTTTTATTTTACATTATTGTAGAGGTAAAGAAGAGGAATAAAAGTTGTCCTGGCACTTATTCGATGAGATCACTAGTTTTTGCAAAAAAATCGTTTATAGGTAAAATAATGGACAAAAATTATTATACTTTCTGTGCTGAGTAATATTATTTTATTCGAAGTTTTTTTTTAATCGAAAATATGAGTTGAGATGAACAATTTTCATAATAGACGCTATTTCTCTAAAGTTAATAATTTTAAAGATAGAAGGGTTTTAATTAACGAACGAAAAATGCCTTTTAATTAATAGTCCTGTTTTTCGGCAGTGATTTGTTTTATTACGAAACGTTTAACACAGAAGCGTCCTTTACTCTAAAATAAATATATTTTCGTATAAAGTCGATAAAAAATTAATTATTTCGGTATAATTAGACATCAATGTTTAAACAATCTTTATAACTTGACACAGCTTCACGGGAAAAAGATATAAAGGAGTCAAAATGTGCATAGTGCTTCTTGTAATCTTTCCGAAACCATTTATATCATTTGCAATCGAAATATATTAATATTCGTACCTGTAAAGGTAATGAAAATATCTTAAATAAAATCGCTTCTAAATTTTGATTCCCTATGTAGAATTATCATGGATAATTTTTTAATTTTTTTTTTTTTGAGATGGCCTATCATTAGGTAAAAGGCTAGCTATTCCCTGGTAGGCTCGCATGGGCACGGAGCGCGAACATATGCACCGAAGGGTCAAAACGCAACGTGTACTTATGCAGGGGCTGACTTTTTACAAATATGTAAGTCTAGCTTTGGAACCTTCGGTGCACATGTTCGCGCTCCGTGCCCATGCGAGCCCACCAGGAAGTAGCTAGCGATATTATTTCAGATATTTTCATTACCTCTACAGGTGCGAATATTAATAGATTTCGATTGCAAATGATATCACTGGTTTCGGAGAGATTACAAGAAGGACTATGCAAATTTTGGCTCCTTTACTAGGCAGCCTGATAAGTACCTGAAAATTCTAAGAGATGGCATTAGTATTCACTAATGTGAACCATTTTCGTCGAGCTTGATCCTTCAAATGACGCCTGT
>NC_046661.1:56659637-56664319 GCF_010883055.1 Belonocnema kinseyi | reverse complement strand
TTTCCTTGCTCTGTTATATAGTTTTATTGATTTATAAAATAAATACATTATATATTTTTGTATACGATGTTTATTACACTTATCTATTCACTTACACACACAAAATAGTCAATCGGTTGTAAATTGTTTTTCCAGAAAAGATTTTTTGCCTCTTCTGAAAAGCCAATCAAATTTTCAACCACAAAGAATACGAGATTTTTAAGATATATCGTTAGACCATTTTTTTAGACATACTATAATACCTTAAACCAAAGACTTTTTTTATTAAATGTCTCCCTTAATCATTCTTGTTAGTCCAGGCTAACTTTGTCTTAGGTCACGCATGGGCGGATTAAGACCTTTCGGGGCCCGGAGCTAAAATAACGTTGGGGCCCCTTTAAGGCGGCTGGACTTAACATTTTACTTTCATTTAAAATTAGTTCATGATAAAAAAATTCAAAAATTTAATTGAAAAAATTTTACTAAAATTTTTTTTAGGACTTTATTATTTTTGTTTATAAGCAGGTTATTTTACTGTATATTATATGTTTTTCTTGGGGAGAAGGGGGCCCCCACTAGCGTGGGGCCCGGTGCTTCAGCACCACCAAGCCCTCCCCATGATCCGGCACTGGTCATACGTATGCACTTCGACATGCTTTGATACATTTGATATTTTTTTACGTTTTGCGATTTTTTTCGATATATTTTCATGAATGTCGAAAGTTCTCAATAATTTATTTAAATATAACCCCCCCCCCCCCATATAAAATTGAATCATTTGGGCAAAGCAGTTATCAATTCTGAAAGTCTTTTTAATCCGTCGAACTTATAATATTTGATGAGAAATTATCAATAGAATTCAGCTCCGTAAACAAATAATTGAGAAATTTCGAAGTTGTTTTGAAGAATAATATAATTATATTTCCCGTAGAATATTTTTCTAGTGACTACTCAGGTATGTTGAAATCTTATGTCCACATTTTTTCCTCTTTTGCGGTAACACACTTTTGTTTGGAGACGACCGCAATCGTGTCTCATCTTTCGAGGTGACTCCTTTCTCTTATCCAAATTCTTCTCAAATACGGATTCAACAGTTGGGCGCATCATCGCTGCTGGGTACCAATAACACCGTTGCGTTTGGAAATCCAGCAATTATCCGCTTTATGTGCCTCAGCGTTCTTAATACCTTCTTTTTCAGGCAGTTCCACTGAGACGTCTCATGTAATACTTCTGTACGGGAAACACACATCGACAGGTGTAGTGGATTCTATAGGATTACGTTGAGAGTGCCTAACTAAATTAGAGAATCAATGATTCAATGTGTACTCCCAATCGGCGAGACGAGTATTGCAGATTAAGTTTTGAGACATGCAAATGAGGCTTTCAGGGAATTCGAGGATGAATATTGTTATTTACGTTCAGCCTTTTTTTTATTTCAAGACACACACAATCGCTATAATTAAAAAGCATTAAATTCAAGACTTTGCTCAAATAGAGGGGGAAAGATATTTAGCTCAGTTGCTTTTATAAATGTAACAAAGAAGATGCTGAATTGCTGATTATTTCCTGAAGTAGATATTTGAATATAATTATTTAAATTAAATAATAAATATTTGAATTATAATTCTAAAAAGCATTTTGGATTGATTGATCGTAAAACACAACTATCCTCCTTGGAATTAATAAAAATTTTTTCTAATAAACTAACATCTTATTGAACAATGCATGTCCAGTGCTTGTGGCTAGAAATGCGATAAAAATGATAGTACACTTTGTTTAATGTTAGTAACACAGTAAATCCCGGAGATATTATTGATTTGAAGTTGGATAAAAGCACTGAATAATTGAAAACTATAATTATCCGACAACTGATAATTTTTATCACGAGGCAGATACAAATTATCCGTCGTCGAATAAATATAGTTTTCTATTGTTCGCAGAGCTTTTATCCAACTTCAGATAAATAATATCTCGGGGGTTTATGGTGAAAACATTGTTTAGAATTTACAGACAAGAATAGAGAAACTTTCTTTCTCTTTCCTTCATATTTTTCTAATTTAGTACCCTCAAGAACATTCGACTTATGGGATGGCTTACATTTTTTTACGCTATTAAAAACAATGCTCGATGTATACGATTTGATATTTAATTGATTTATGGTAGTTGAGATTTTACTATTTATCAACAACATTACATATATTGTTCTTGTTATACTAATGTTCCCGTGAAGAAATGTTGGCATAGCCCAAACAAGGCCCAGGCTTGGAAAAACTAGGTCCTGGTTTCGGTCGAGCTCGAATGAAACGCTAAATCTGACCAGGGCCAGGCTTGATCGCCCAGCTTGGCCCAGAATTAACCTAGGTCTGGTCCTAGTTTATGATCGATTTCTTGCCATTCTTTATTTTCTTAATTAAAAGTATAAATTAGGAAAAAATATTTTTTATTTTAATTGAAGTTGACAACTGAACTTACCAAGGTTTGAAATTCAAACAATTTTCTCCAATCTGATTCGAATTTCCAAATTGTGGTATTTCATTCATTACCTCGCCGGATTCTGATTCTTCTTCATCATCTGCATCGTGAAAATCCATATAGAATCATTTCTTAATTTTCCGTCCGTCATATTTATTATATAATTTAAAGTTTTAAACATCATTACGTAAACTAGCAACGCATTCACACGTTGTAATTCGACAAAAAAATTGTCTCAATTTGAGGTTAGAGGTCACGTGTAATCTTAATATGAAAATATTATTTATAATTATTATAAGTTCTTACTTGCAATTTCACCCCGTGAGTACAGGTTACTGCCGATTTCTCGATGCATGCGGACTTTTAGAGTGATTTATATTTTAGGCATTTTTAGCAATTTAATTTCAACGATAGCCACTTTGTAAAATGTGACAGTTGAATCTTGAAAGTAATAAGTAAAAAAAAGAGAATAGTACTATGCCATCGATCGTCTATTTTAGGAACTTTCACACTAGCCGGGCCCAAGCTCGAGTCATTGCAAAATTCAAGCTAGGTCCTGGCTAGGGACCCCCAGCCTGGCCCAAGTCTGGAACCGGGAAGAAACTTGGCGATTTCTGCACGGGTTATGTCAATTTTGCTATTGTTATTTTAGATATTCACAAAGAGGCTTGAAATGGATCTATAATTGACCGAAATGTCATCATGTTTTTTTTCAAGAATTCAAATGAATGCTGATTTTATTTTTTCTGAATGACCATTTGAAGCCGTTTACTGATGAATCCTTGGGTGCAATTAAAAGACCCAAAGTAATGAAACGATTTAATAAAAACATGAATATTTTTCCTACATTGTCACAAATGTTCTTTAAAGTAAAACCAGGAGAGCGGTTACGAAACATTAAAAGAAGTTTTAATACAGATGACGTATTCTGATAAACAAGAAATTTAAATAGCCCACTTCTCAAGAATGAGATTACTTTCGAGTGTTTCGTTCATCATATTCGCTGCTCACTTTCATTTCAGGTAGTTGGACACCTCTGACGCGATTACCATCTCGTATGCCGATCAGTTTCATTCCTACCAAATTATTACCGTTACTTTTGCTCCGAACGAGTACGTGGTCATCTTGCCGGCAGCATATTTATTCTCATTGGTCTCGGTCCAGAACGTCTTATGCTGGCTAAGAGTGCATTAACAACAGAGGATCCTGCTTATTATTGTCTCTCGTCTTGTCTTGTCTCGCCTCGGACACGATGGAGAGAATAGACGAGCCTGAGAATGAAGGCGAAGGAATGAGAAACAAAGAGAGGGTGAGACAGAGGGAGCATTGCAGAAAAATGATCCTGGAAAGAGGAAGGAGAGAGGAAGGGCTTAGTGAGTCCCTGTGACTTGCGCGTAGGTGCCAATAATTTATCGTTCTCGTCGTTTTCCAACGACATGAACGTACATACGTAGGATTTAAACTTAAAAGCATACGAAATGTTGGGCGGTTACTTTTCTCGTTTACTGATATTTCTGGTTAAATTCTCCAAACAAAGCATTTTGACACAATTGAACAGAATTGACACAATTGATATTTTTTGATATACTCCGATAGTTTTTGATACAGTTCGATGTGCTCAGATACATTTTTGGATGCAATTTTATAGAAGATATTTCAAGACATTTAGATATGCTTCAATTTACTATACTTAGAGACTAGCTTTCATCTGAAAAAATGTGTGCACATTAAAATGTTTGAACAAAATTAGCTTATGTTGAAATGCAAAAAGTCAGATAAAATAATTTCTTTTTATACTCCTGCTTATCCAGTTACAATTTCAAAATCTAACCAATTTTCCTATATTTTTAGGTTGGCCTTTAGGTAGAACTGTCAGAAATCAAAATTACATATAGGCACTTATAATTTCGATCGGGTGTCGGTTTGCCTACTGTTGTTGACAACTAATCTCGTTTCATGAAGCCATTAGAAATAACCATTAGAAATAACCATTTGGATCAATTTGATCTTATTTTTTGGTTCATTCGTCAGACTAAACAAAATGGCCGCAAATGCTTGGCGCCTGTGTCGTAACGACATAATCTAAAAATTGTATCTAACCGCACGCAAGTGACAACTACACTTAACAGGTTTTTTTTTATTATTACACCATTAAGCCATTTCCCTTTCGGGGTAGGCGTGACTCACTCGGCAGGGGAAAGGAGTAGTGTGTGGATGGGATAGAGATTTTT
>NC_046661.1:56626139-56659537 GCF_010883055.1 Belonocnema kinseyi | reverse complement strand
TCCATATCTCGCTACCGTATAGTACAGTCGGTACAAATATAGAATTATGTATTGCCATTTTAGCTTTATTTGATATATTTTTACTTCTGATAAGGGGACCTGGATATGTTCTAATATCAGATTTTACTATTTTTTTAATTTTTCAAGTAAACTGCATGATCAGAAACTACAAAAAGCTTGCACATGAGATAAAGTACTCTAAGAACGTCAGCCATCTTGGTTTTACTTTATACATGATCCCGAATCAGATCATTATGTTCTCAAAAGTCGATCATTCACTCCGGCCGATCAAAATGCGCTTGAATTCGGTATCATTTTTGTTGCATATCAAAATGATATTGATTTCGATATCATTTTGAACACTTTTTTTTACTGTGTAGATATGATTGATTGATTTAATGGTAATAAATATGAGTATATTCGCTAACTTGTTGAAACTATTTTATTTCGAAGCAATATTGCCGTTATGATAGTATTTACGTCATCCATGACAAAGCGATTTTTTGCTGCATGAACGAAACGAGACCGAGTGGGCGCCTAAAGTTACGTCACGCTATTGAGAACGAGCTCGCACAGTATGCAAGGCGACCGGAAAGGAACGGCAAGTGGGCCACTCTTGAGGCGGATGAGCAGGTGAGCTGTTGTAAATCAGGGTGAACATAGCTCGGGAAGCGGAAGGGGATTAGAATGCCGCACCGCCTAGGCCTTGCAGAGAGGAAGCATGTACCTGACTCTGGACCGTAACCAGATGCTGTCACCAACCTTTTAAGCTCATTCAATAGATCCTTGTCTCAGCTATAAACCTTCAAAAACCGAGCCAAAAATATTATCTCAACAGTTTCTAACTCTTGAATTAGTTTTTTCTTTCTTTCGTGGCTTACCGAAATTTAAAGCTATTCTAAAAGTCATTCACCAAATCAAAAATAATTCTGGTTGAAACTGGTTAAATCTTGTTCTGATTACAAGTTTTAGAAATTTATGGCGGTTTTAATTAGTTTTCTCGTAAATTTAATCAGATGTTTTGGTAAACTCAACCAGATATTCTGGTGACCATCAATTTTTGACGATTGAATCCAGAAATACGACAGGATGGCAAAAGAAATTATTGTAAACCAACACAAGATCGTGCAACGTCTGTTACCAAAAATATGAATCAGGATAGTTTAAACGAGACAAAAATCACCTACAGTTAACCAGAGCTAAAAGTGACTAACTGAAGCTAAAAAGTGACTGAAAGTTACAACTGCTTACACAAACAGAGACCTGTAATGTAAAAAGAAAAACACTCATCTGCTCAAACCTTTCGATTTCATTATACGCATTTAATTTATCTACAGCGTTTACAAGATTAAGTGAAATTCCAGGCGGAAATATTATATATAGTTTATATATAGTGTGAAGTATTATATATAATCTTCATTTGTTTTATACATTTTTTGTATAAAACAAATGAATATTATATGTAAAACTTCACACTATATATAAACTATATATAATTTTGTCGCCTGGGATGCTATTGCTGAATTTGGAAGTGAAAGCCAAGGTGAAAATCGCTATACTTTGTTCACCAAGAGACGAAATTCTGAAAAGACAAAATTTCGTTCTCTGCGCTTAGCTTGTCAAAGAAACTATAGCCTAGGACCCCTGCTGGCAAGGGATTAGTGGTGGCGAAATTTTCAGAAAGTACTTTGGCTAGTCTATTTGCAAAAATGGTGTCTCCCTTTAAAAACGATTGGCTGTGCACCAAAGAAGAAAAAAATTGTCGACGTCTTCGTTAAAAAAACTGCGCGACCGATTTCGTTCTCTCAGTGAACGGAGTATGGTCAGTATAGAGTAAATTTTACTAATAATGTTCATGTCTCATTTTACTTATTTTATTTATATTTCAATGCTTCACAATAAGAACCAACAAACCAGAGAATTAAACTTAAAAATAATTTAAATCTTAATATTGCAAATTTCACCTCATAAAATGCTCTCAAAAAAGGACAAGAATATTAGGTGTTTTTCATTATAACATGGAAACAATAGGGGAATAAATTCTTTTATACAAAATTAATGTGGGTATCGTATTGAATGCAATATGAAACGCTTTAAATCCCTAACCTTTCAAGTAAAAAATTGCATTTCTAACAAAATAGAGGAAATATATAACCAAGCAGATTAATGTTCTACTAAAAAGCACGAGTTTTCAATCAAATATAGATGAATTCTCAGCCAAGCAATTGCATTTTTACAAAAAAATGATACAACTTTTAATAGGAAAGAGATAAATTTTCAACAAAAAAGATGAATATTATACCGATTTTTACCAAAAGAGATGAATTTTCAACAAAATATTTGAGAAAACATAAAGTTTTAATATAAAAGTTCATTCGAAACCAAGAAATATGAATTATTATTAAATTGCTCAAATTTAACAAAAAGAAAATTAAGTTTCAACCAAATAGTTGCACTTTTAAGCTAAGCAGACCATCTTTTAACAAAAAGTTACACTTTCAGCTACGTAGTTAAAATTTAAATTAAACGTTTGAAATTTCGAAAGAGAAAGATGGAATTTCAACGAAAATCAGTTGAATTTTAAAGCCAAAAAGAACAATTTTTTCGATGACAGTTGACTTTTCAACAAAAAATGTTTAAAAGTATCCAAAAAGATCAATTTTCTATCCGTGTATACGAAATTTCAACAAAACAGTTGAATTATCGACCAAAAATATCATTCTTTAAAAGAATACTTGAATTTTTACTAATATAATTAAATTTTTACCCCAAAAAGTTGATTTCTGAACCAAGAATATAGTAGTAGGCTTTCTAACCAAAAAGAATTAACTTTCAGACAAAATGGTTCGATTCTTTAGTAGGTTCTATTAATGCAGTTCGCATTTAAGAAAAAAAAAAACACAAGACCAAAACAGAGATCAAAAAGTGGCTTTACAAAAAGTGACTGACACCCCTGGAGTGAACTAACTGGAATTTTCCAGCTATTTTAACCAGAATTTCTAACAAAAATAACTACAAAATTTGTAATCACACGAGTGTATAATAACTTTAACTTGGACTTTTTTTTAGTACTCTATCTTTAGCAAATACAACGGAGGACAAAAATAAATACTCAAGTCATTGCACGACTTCAAAATAAAAATTCCGAAGCATTAAAAAAATTCAAAATTTAGTGCTTTCTCGAAGATCGTAAGGTTTCATGACTGGACACCTGAGACTCGTCGTAATGGGCAAGGTGTTGAAGTAAACGGGCATTTTTTGGGAGGGCTCATCGACGTGTCAGGGCAATGAAACCCTTTCGGACAGGAGCAGGGCGATAAACCCGTATCTTTATGAAACGACATCGAGCCTTTACGCCCTGAGAACTCTTTGTTCGCTCAACGCATGTTTCGGCTCCTCCTCAATTTCCAGATTTTAAGTAGACCCTGATACTTAGATTGGGAAACGACGAGGGGACGGGCCACATATTTTTTCATTCTGGCATCGAAAATCCAATATCTCAGGTGAAGTGGAAGATTATAAGAGTTTTACATCATATCGTCCGTCCGCATTTATCGTTGCGTTGGATACTAATTTCGAGACCTGAGATACTTAAGAAAGTCGAAAAATATATCAAGAAAATAAAGGGTTCGGCCCATCACAGATTTGATTCTAATTTTAGAACAAACATAAAACCGGAGTTATACAGTACCGTTGGAAATCATCTACTGGGCTAATGCGAACGGTACTAATCACTGATGACTTTGACACACGATAACTCCCCGAGTAAAAATGCTTCGACTTTAGTTCGACTTGGTTATGTTTTGAGTTCGTCTACAAGCAGCCTCCTGTCACCGAGAGTTGAAAATGGCCCATGTGTTGAAAACGTCCATGCGGCGGCGCTAGTAGTTAGTAACTTTATTCTAGTTGTTTTGGATGTTATATGTCTTTTGTCATGTAGAGTCGTTACAAGCTCTTAAAAATGTATCAAGTAAACGGTTTATTTATATAATTATTGTAAAAATTACACGGTGGATTTTTCTAATAGTGTTTTTCTGTTTATTTGATGTTTTTATTGAATTAATTCCATTAATTATCGCTGCGCTATCAAAATCAGTTTATCTAAAAGTAAACTCAGAGAAAACCCGAAGACCCCGAATAAAAGAGTTAGAAGCTTTTTAATAATTATGAAAGATCTGAGGAGAAATGGTTTCGATTTTATTTTAAAAGAATATTTTTAAGTTTAAAAAATTTTGAAATGTGGATTAAAAGAATATGGAAGACGTTGAGACCATTTATTTTTTATTTTTCAAGATCTAAACTTTGTAAAGTTTCACGAAAATGAAAGATATTTTTTCAGGTTCATAGGAAAAATTAAAATAATTTTTTATTTCGAAAAATTAATTTTAAAAGATTATTTAAAAAGGTTTTAGAAGAAATTCTAAAAATAGTTTAGAAGATTTTAAAGCAAACTGTTTCAATTTAGTAAAATTGCAAAATAAAAATGAACTAAAATCGGGTAAATTCAAGAAATATCTAGTAGAACTGAAAATAATTTCGAAAGTTTTCAAGAGAATAAACAAATTGTCTTAAAATTTCTAGGACAATTTAGAAGATAGTGAGGTAATTTTTTCAATTTTGGAATGATATTTGAAAATCTTGCGAAAAATTCGTGTCCTTCCCAACTTTTACAAGTTCTAAACATCTTTTAGAAAGACTGGAATTATTAATAATATTTTGTAAAATTCTATATAATAAAAAAAGTTCTTCAAAATTTTCTAGATTCTTTTCTGAAATCCCTGAAATATTAAAAAATCTTCTAAATTTTCTCAAGAATTTTAATGAAACTATATTTCCATAAATTTAAAAACAAGATGATAATACTTATTTTCTTGTTCTCAATTCCCAGAACTTAATTTCAACATGGATTTATTATAGTACTTCGAAAACAAAATTTCCATTAATTGAAGTATTGCCAAAGATAAAAAGTATTTGTTAATGGTCTTTCTTTAGGAGTGACATACAAATTTTAAAATATTTTAGCTTTGTTACAAAGTCTATTTGATTTAAAAAAATCCTATAGAAAAATTAGTTCATCAATATATTTAAAAGAGTTTAAATATCCGGGACTAACACTAAATCATAAATTAGCAACAAAAAATGGCCGAATTATAAAATAAATGAATTGTTAAATTCTCATAAATATTTCTATGGCTGTCATTTAAGTTCGACGTAATTTAAAATTTCCGAAAATAATTAATAAATTATTAATTAATGAATAATTAAATTATTCGCCTTATTTATAATTCTATTAATAGCTCACAAATTAATAATCAATTAACTATGTTCAGCAGTTCTAAATGAAAAAGAAGAGGTTGTTATATTGTAGTCCAGAGAGAATAGAGGATGATTTGACATGGGTAGAAAGGAAGATGCAGTATAAATTAATGAAAATAGCGGAAGAGGAAAGAAAAAAGGGAAAGAGAACATGGGTTAAGTATGGAAGAATTCAGGTAGATGGAGTATGGTGGGATTGGGATGAAGAAAGGGAACAGATAGTAAGAAATGAGTTGCAGGGAAACTAGAAGAGGAAGAAACGGGAGATAGGAAAATAAGAAATAGTAAGAAGGAAAAAAGACGAAAAATGAAAGTAGGGAAGAATGGAAGATTTGTTACTGGAATATAGCAGGCTTGAAGAGAAAGGATAGGGAGTTTATGAGAAATTTGACACAATGGGATGTAGTCATAATGATGGAGACATGGCTAGATGAAAAGGGATGGGAAAGAGTAAGGGGAAGGTTACCAAGAGGTTACAAATGGCAAGTGCAAAATGCAAAGAGGAAGAATAAAAAGGGCAGAGCAATAAGAGGAATGGTGATGGGAGTAAGGAATGAATGTATAACAGGGAAAGATAAGAAATACAGGAATTAACAAAAAGAAGGAGTAATAATAGAAGAGGCAATGATGGGAGGAGAGAAGTGGAAGGTAGTGGGGATTTATGTGAACGGTGATATGCAGGAGAAATCAGAGGAGATTAAAGAAATGATTGAAGAAAATAAAGAAGAGATTAGGCTGATAATAGGTAGGGATTTCAATGCGAGAACAGGAGCCGGAGGAGGAAGGGAATGGAGTGAAGAGAGAGAGGAAGAAAATCCAAAGACAAGGTTCTAAATGGGGAGGGAAAAAAGTTGTTGAAGAGTTTGGGGGATTTGGGATGGTATATATTAAACGGAAATATAGAAGGGGATTAAAAAGGAGAATAAACACGCTCAGGAAGTGAAAGGGGAACGGTAATTGATTATGTGATAATGGATGATAAGGCAAGAGAGAAGGTTAAGAAACTAGAGGTAGGTATTACGTTCCCGTAATAGTGACATTAGAGGGACAAAAAAGAAATAGCAATATGAGTAAAAGGGGGTCAAATGTAAAAAGTGTTGGAAAAGGGAATTTGACAAGGGAAGGAAAAGAACAGTTTAGAGAAAAAATAAGAAATATCAAAATTGGAGAGGGAAATGTGGATCAGGAGATGGGAAAAATAATAGGAGAAATGAAAAGAGGATTAGAGTGCACAAACAAAAATGAAGTTAGTAAAGGGGGAATAGAAGTGGGTGGGATGAGGACTGCAAAGAGAAAAAAAGGAGGTCAGAAAGGAATTAAGAAAGTGGAGAAAAGAAAAAAGTAATGGGGAAGAATATAGGAAAAAAAGAAAGAGTATACTGAGTTGTGTTATCAAAAGAAAGAGGAAGAGAATAAAACGTTTGAGAAAGAGGCGGAAAATGCTAGGACGGAAGAAAAGGTATGGGAGGTAGTGAATAGAGAAAGAAAAAGAAGCAAAAGAGTAAACCAAGATATTGAAATGATAGAATGGAAGAAATATTTTTTGGATTTGCTAGGAGGAGTAGAGAAAAAAGTTGTAAAGGGAAGAAAATATGGTAGAGAAAGAGATAAGGAAGAGGATATTTCAAGGGAAGAAATAGTTAAGGTTTTAGGAATAATGAAAGCTGAAAAGGCACCTGGTATAGATGAGATTCCAAGTGAAGTATGGAAATATGGAGAGGGGGAACTAGAGGAATGGGCATGGATAATGTGTAATAGAGTATGGAGAGGAGAGGGGTGGCCAAAGTTATGGAAAGAAGGAGTAGTTATACCAATAGTAAAGAAAGGCAAGGGAGAGGAGGTTAAAGATTATAGGGGGGGTGACGTTGATGCCAACGCTGTATAAAGTATATGTAACTATTTTGTCGGAGAGATTGAAGATAGAAGTTGAAGGAAAAAAGATCGAGTCACCGAATCAGACAGGGTTTAGAAAATGAATGGGGGTAATGAACAATATATATGTTCCGAACTATCCAGTAAATAAGAGAATTAAAAGGGGAAAATGGGCAATGATAGCAATGTTCGTGGACTTAAAGGCGGCGTTTGACTCATTAGACCGAGGAGAAATAGAAAAAGTTATAATAAAAAGTAGGAGATAGTTTCTGGTTGGTGAGAGGTGTGAGACAAGGGTGTCCTCTGAGCCCACTTTTATTTAATTTATTAATATCAGACTTAGAAGAAGAAATGAGGAGAAAGGGTTTGGGAGGAGTTAGGATAGGGAAGGAAAAGATATATACACTGGCATACGCAGACGACATAGTGTTGATGGCAGAGGATGAAGAAGGGATGGCGGGATTGATTACAGGATTAGAGAAATACGTAGATGGGGAAAAGCTAAATGTAAATGTAGAAAAAACAAAGATAATAAGGTTTAGAAAAGGAGGAGGGAGGAAGAAAGAAGGGACAGGGAGTGGAAATGAATAAAATTAGAAGAAGTCAAAGAGTATAAATATTTGGGATATATCTTGCAAACGAATGGAGATCATACAGATCATATAAGAAAAAGGATTAAAAAAAGCAGCAGCAGTAATGAAACAGATATGGGGAATAGGAAAAAGAAGGTTAAAAAAAATTGGAGAAGGAGAATGTGGTTATTTCATATGCTGGTATGGCCGGTATTAGGTTATGGAGCAGACATATGGGGATGGAAAGAAAGGCAAGATATTGAGAGTTAACAAGAAAGGTATATAAGGTGGACACTAGGGGCAGACTGGAGGACGCCAGGATATATGGTGATAGAAGAAATGCAAAGGGATAAGTTAACTTTGAGAGCCGGAAAGAGGGCATGGAAATTTGAGACGAAGCTGAGGGTGGGAAAAGGAGGAGAGTTGGCGAGAAAGTGTTTGCTGGAGGTAGAAGATTGGAAAGGGAGGGAGATCGAATTAACGAGATGGAAAGAAGAAAGGAGGGAGTTCTTTAAAAATAGAGAAATAGAAGACGGGACTGGAGTAAACTATGAAGAATTGGAAAAAAGATAGAAGGAAAGACAATTAATAGAAAGATGGGGGGGGGGGGCGTTTGAGGAATCAAAATACAATAAATGGTATAAGATGATAAAAAAGGAAGGGGTGCCAAAGTATTTAAAATATTGGGAAAAAGAAGAGAACAGAAAGTGTAGAATATGTGAATGGGAGGAGGAAACATGGGAGCATGTATGGGAAGGATGCAAGAGAGGAATGGAAGATAAAGGAAGCTGGCAAGAAAATGTGGTTAAGATTCTAGGGGAAGATGGATTAGGAGAAGAATGGATGAAGGAGTTGGAGGGTGCTAGAAGAGCGAATGAGAAAGAATGAAAGAATGCACGTGAAAAAAGGTAAATGGAGGTATAAAAAAGTAAAGGAAAAAGGAAACGGAAGTCGCTTAGATTAGAAGCATAAAAATTGTAAGTTATGGTACAGTAAAAATTAAGTAGACTAAGATGCGTTTGCGTTCTCATGCTCTCTCTCTCTCGCTTGCACTCTCGCTTTCGTTCGCGCGCTCACTCGTTTGCTAATAAGTCCTAAATTTCGCTATCGCAGGAAATAACAATAAGGAACTAAATATAAGACTTTATGTAAATAGTTTTAAATAATTGTATATTTAGAAAGGATAAGATTGTCAAAAATATAGATATATACGGGAAGATTGTAAGGGATGGAAATCATGTAAACCCTTAGGGTACACATTATAAATAAAGAAGAAAAGATAAATTTATATCTCCGTGACATATAAACTTGTCTCTAAGACATAAATTGAAGTCTGGCTTCGTTTCGAAACTGAGACATGCTGAAGTCGAATTTTTCGACTTCAGCATGTCTTGATTGGGGACAATTCAAGTCGAAGCATTTTTACTCGGGTCGGTCAGAAATAAAGCCAGACGTTTTTGAAAACAGGGCTAAAAAGCTTATGGAATTCCACGTCAAATGATCTCTACTATCAGCGAGAAAACTATAGGCATCTGCCTTTGAAGCTTAACAACTCATTAAAAAAAATGCGAGCGTAACAAAAAAACAGCCATTTAAAATCTGAAAGTGTTCTACGTTAATGAGCTTGAAGACGTTTATGTAAAAAAATTTGTTCGCTTAGCAGACTGAGAAATGTAAAAAAGTAAGGATTTTTGGGTACATTTAAGAACAGTGAAGCTTCGAGCATTATTTCTTATACAGGGGCGATGGAAAATTTTTTAAAAAATTCATGAATATGAAGAAAACTGTTGTGAACCAGTTGCAGTTGAGAAATTTAAAAAATAATGAAAATTGTTGCTTAAAACTACAAAAATGTGCAACTATATTATCTTCAGTTCTAATACAGATATTAAAGCGATTCAAACTGCAAACTGTAATAGATAGGCTTTGTATTTATTTTTAATCACCCGGGAGGATGTGTTAGTCTTATTTTTTGTGAAAATCGCGATATTTTTAGACATTTTTTTTGTTGACAAACAAGTGACAGAAAGCAGGAGGGGGGGGGGCGTTTTTTTACTGCCTGCCGCTGGTCCCTTTCTTCGACCCGTGGCCAGGTGCCATCCAAGCATTCAGAAATAGGGGTCGAAGAATGGCACCAGTGGCCGGCAGTAAAACAAAAAAGGCCCCCCCTGCTTTCTGTCCCTTGTTTTCTAACAAAAAAAATGTCTAAAAATATCGCGATTTTCACAAAAAAGAAGAGTAACACATCCTTCCGGGTGATTGAAAATAAATACAGAGCCTATCCATTACAGTTTGCAGTTTGAATCGCTTTAATATCTGTATTAGAACTGAAGATAATATAGTTGCAAATTTTTGTACTTTTAAGCAACAATTTTTATTATTTTTCAAATTTCTCAACTGCAACTGGTTCACAAAAGTTTTCTTCATACTCATGAATTTTTTAAAAATTTTTCCATCGCCCCTTGTATAAGAAATAATGCTCTAAACTTGACTGTTCTTAAATGCACCAAAAAATCCTTATTTTTTTTACATTTTTCAGTCTGCTAAGCACAAAATTTTTTTACATAAACGTCTTCAATCTCATTTATGTAGAATACTTTCAGCTTTTATATGATTGTCTTTTTGTTGCGCTAGCATTTTTTTTTTGACTGAGTTGTTAAGTCTCAAAGGCAGATGCCTATAATTTTCTCGCCGATAGTAGTATATATATTTTCGAGTTTGTGAAGAGGATGTATTACGTAAGAAGTTTTTTTTTAAATAAAAGAGTTTTTCGAATTTCGTACCTCAACTTCAACTCGTGCTTTAACCTAGGAAAGCTGTAACAAAAATGTGAAATTTAGAGCAATCAATTAATCAATCAACCAATCAATCAATCATATCTTTATTTTAAGCCAATAAATTTTTTTTTAAATTCATGTGTACAATATTCCAGAGATTGCTTTCTGCGAATTTCACATTTTTGCTGGTTTGTTTAGGTCATGTTAGGAGTTGAAGTCAAGGTACAAACTTCGATAAATTCTTGAATTAAAAAAAAAACGTCTCACGTGACATATCCTCTTCAAAAAGTCGAAAATATCTCTACTAGGGGTCATTTGACGTGGAATTTCATAATCTATATAGAAGTTTTTTTAAAAATGTCTAGCTTCATTTTTGATCGAGCTATCTTATTTCAAAGTCAGCAGTGATTTTTATTGCCACTTTTGCGCTATAATATTTTAGATCTCGCATACACTAATTTTAAGGGAGATAACAAAAGAATTTCTTTTAATTTTATCGCTGGTTAAAAATAGTAAGAATCCTAAAACCTAAGTGGAATTTGATGATTATCTATAGTTTAAAGCTAATTAGGTATTTCTAGGAGTAGAACGGCATTTTTCTTGAAAGCTGTGGAAACTACCGAAAATCTTGAAAAGTGAGTGCCCTTAGGAATGAATGATTTTCGTGGTTCGTATGTGGTCCAAGGTATGAGGACGTTAACCCGAAACGTTCCTACTGACGGTCAATTATTTCCGTGATGCATTTACTGCATTCGCTCCAGTCGGTCCTTCAATTATGTCCGCCGGTGGAAACGATTATCCGGCATTTCGGTATTCGCTGTACCCATGTAAAGTCTCCTGACGATCCAATCTTATCGCGACGAAGGAGCGCACTAGGTTCGGTCTCGACATAAATTATCGCCACGAATTTCGAAATGCTTCTCTTCTAAAGGCTCACTGGTGGTATGCCGCCGCTATTATTGCCACAAGTTGGGATTTTCAAGAATACAAAAGTAGATAGATTACATGCAGATGAGTCGAGATGATCCCCATGTAGATACCGGTCAATTTTTCGGCATACGAATTATGGTAGTAGTCAGAATCTCACTAGAACAACTGGACTAGCAATTTCTAACCAGGACCCTTTAAGGCACTGCTAAGATTTTTTATTCCTTATGACATGATAAACGATGATAAAATTCTCTTTAATATATGAAATCCAAATAAAATAGTTGAATTTGTACTGTACATGTGAAAGCCAGTGAAAAATAATGAAAATAAACACGTGTCATAGTACCTATCATATAACCTCTAAAATTATTGATCAGAAATAGGTTTGTATTATAATATTCTTATTTAGTTTGTTGTTGACATATCGTTTGTCATATATATTTATATCATAGCCGAATAATGAACGAACCCGAATGCAGAGAGGGTCTACTTCCTAATTTTTTCATGTAGTCCGGTCACTTTGGGCGTGAATATCTCAGAGAAGCACATAAAATCGCCGATCATTCATTTTACACCGAAATCGGTGTTCAAGTGAGTTGCAACAAATTTGAGCCACACAGGTTCATTCGGAGAATCTAGGGGAAAAGCATCATTTACACACTGTTTTTTCTCACCCAGAGCAACGTGAAGTGTCGTCTACAAACTGTCAGTCACCTGTCAAGATGACTTTGTCGGGCGTTATTTGGTAGAAATAGATGTTGATAAGCAGGTAAATTATAATAATAATTATCTAACTTTTAATTTCCTCCCATTTACCAGTGGCTATTAGTGTCTTGGAATAAAAATTGTACTTGGCGTGATATAATATCCAAATCTTAGGTTAGTCAAAACCTACATGACATTCAAACCACCAAAGCCGGGATGTAAAAACTAAGTCGTGATCATCTGCATCTTAATTGATGCCTGTTCATTCGAAGAAATTTCGTCTAGATTTTCTGTATTCAAAAAAGTGAAGTTAGCTGGTGGTTGAAGTGAAAATACCTAATTTTATATGTAGATGGTCATGACTTTTTCTACACATTCCGGCTTTAGTTTCAATATCGACAGACATGACTAACGTAACATTTGGAAGTTGCATTAGGAAGTTATCATTTTATTCTAAGTGACTAGCACACTGTTAAATAAAAGAAAGTTGAAACTTAGGCAAATACTATTTTCATTAGTTTCCTTATTAACAATTATTTAGTCTGATATCGCAATACGAATAGTTGCTTTGGTAGTTATTCAGGCGGCTGACAGCGTGGTTCAGTACTCCACAACTTTCGGCATTAAGCCAAAATTTCAGTCTCCAAATTATACTTTTCCCTAGATGTCCAGATGTGTCCCTACGTTCGAAGGAATACATTTGAGACTTGAAAATTGTTTTAAATGTTCATTGGGAGACCAATGAAATTTGAGCTGCAACAAATTTAACACCAGCGTTTTTCTGTGAAAAAAATGGTTTTAAAAAACCGTACAGTGCATGTCAATGTGCCTTTATTTTTGTGTCGATTGCGTACTTAGCTGTTATTGTGCAAAAATCTGGTGAGAAACTGTCATCCCTTTTTTCCGAAAAGCAACGAAATAATGCGCTTGAAGTAGAAAGGTCAACTTCGAGAAGTTCCTGTATTCTCAAATTTGACTAGAAACTTGCAAGTTTTTTTTATTTATACTTCAAAGCCTTAAGAACTTATACCTTATTCAAAAAATAATTACAGTGCAACCCTTTAATAGCCCTTCCTTTTATAATCCTTTCGAAAATTGACGCCGCACCGCAGGTAGGTGTAACAGTAGCTGCGCGGGGTGCGCGGGACCTGCGGTTGTCACTCAGGCGAGCACTCAGGCATGAACAAATTACTGCACCTACTACTGCACCTGCGACAACGAAGTGCATTATTTCGGTGCTTTCAGGCAAATAAAGATTGCCAGTTCCTCATCAAATGTTTGTACAATAACCGCTAAGCATGCAATCGACGCAAAAATAAAGACAGATTGACATTCACTGTACAATTTCTTTTTACCATTTTTCTTATCTGAGTTATTTACGCCCAAAGTGACCGGACTACATGAAAAAACTAGAGAGTAGAGGTGTAAACGGGCGTTTGAAGAGCATTCCCATTAGGACCTCGTTAGAAGTTCTAGATAAAGCCCAGTTAAAACAGCATTACAGAACTAGTCTGCCTCATCCTATTTTTCTCGTTCAGCGTCTGATCAGAAATAGGGAAAAATAGTCAGGGCTCCTCAAAAACCCAAACGCAATTTCTATATGGGACATACTTTGTAATGGGCTTTAGATGGAACCTCACATTTATGTCATAATTATAAATAACATCGAAGTGTATCGAAATGTATCGAAATGTATCGAAATGTATTGAAATGTATTAAGCGCCTATCGAAATGCATCGAATTATATTGGAATGCCCTAAAGTATAAACCGAAATTTTCATTATCTGCCATTACCTTAAAAAGCCATCGAATTATATTGAAATTTCTCGACGTGTATCATAAAGCATCGACATTTTCAGTGAGTGTACAATGTTAGGAAATATCAATTATTTTTAAGCCTTTTTATGCAAATTAAAAAAATCCTAATGTTTAAAAACTTATGCAAAAATCTCTATATGTATACAGTTATTACTAGTGAGCAATATTAAAACATTTTAAATTAAAAAAAAATTTGCTTAATTTAGAATTTTGGAAAAGTGATAAAAAAAACATGTTTTTTTATTATGTCATATGCACAGATTCTCAGAACCACTGAAAACAAATTTTTCAAGAAGGCAAAATAATGGTACGTTTGTTTGATTGCAGTCGAAGAAATTTAAGGATCGACATATTCAACTTTTTCCAAAAAAGTCTACATTTAGATAATAAAAAAAAACATATTTGTTACAAAAAATTGAAATAAGGCAACATTTTTATATTAAATTTTCTTTAAAAAAAGAGTAAAGACCATATTTAACATTAAATTTTTTACTTTTTTAAATTTTAATCCAGATTTTTTTTCTCTCAGCTCTAAAGATTCGTATTCACTTCGCTTTACACTGGGTTCCTATTTTTTCATTTTTCCATAAAAAGCAACTGATCATCATTTTTGACTCTTAGATCGTTAGTTTTTGATTATTCTTTCAAAATTGCTCAAAACTTTTTTTAATTTTAATTACAATTTTTCCTAGAATCCCTCGTGTAGTAGAAACACGTTTAGATAAAAGTTTTAAAACTGCAAAAATTTCACATCCTATATTACAGGAAAGTAGAACTTTGAACAATTATTTGGAAAAATTGTGTACATTTCTTTGTTTTGTTGTATATAATGTTTTAATTTATATGTTTAATAATTTATATTCATATACGTTACATTCTGGTATATTTCGATATTATTCGATACATTTTGGTATATTTGGATAGTATTATATATATTTTTATAGAATTCGATACATTTCGATTATTTTCGATCGAATTCAATAGACATCGATAGTAAATTTCGATAGTATTCAATACATTCAAACAGAATTCGATATATTCCGGCAGAATTCAATATGTAGCAATATAATTCTTTATATTTTCATAGTATTCGATAAATTCCGCTCAAATTTGATATGTTGAAGTCGATTTCGACAGTTTTCGATGTATTTCCATCTAATTTGATATTGAGCATTTGAGTTTAGGCATTTAACATTGAATAAGGTACAGATGTTAAAAGCCATGGTTAATATAATTCTAATGAATGTTCCGCAACTGTTGAGTGGGTCGAGGCGCTAGGGAGAAAATAACGGGGCGAATTTATAATATAATAGCGAAGATGAACGAGCGCCAAGGGCCTGGAAGATGCTCACCGGGGATCCCGTTTACATCAACGAAATTTATCCAGCCACACACATGTAAGCATGAGCACTGAATGCCATCTCGATAAATAATCGACGTTCACCTCCCGTTCTCGGGAGCGATGAAGAAGAATGGGTATATGCATAAGTCAGCGATGTAATCGCTCAAAAAGAAGTAAAAAGAAGACAAAGAGAGAGAGAGGCACAATTTTGTGAACAACACTATGGCAACTAAAGACAAAAACGCTTGATAAATATTAGAGAAAAACGATTATTACACGCGGATGTATGAAACATGATGTAGGATTCAGTGGTTATATGTCATTTGCATTTATCGGAAGTTCTATGAGATTTTTGGATAACATAAACCCTATGTTTTCTAATTCGCCAAATGTTTCTTAAAATATTATAAGTATATATAAAACTATAATTAATAAAAATCCAAACTACTTGATGATCTACTACCTAAATTCATCGAACTTCCCTTCTGATTATTTCACAATTTCTTTTTTTTTTAGGATCTTTCTGTTTTTCTATAACTACTTACGATTTCATTCAGATTTTGGTTTCGTTTAACCTAAGATTCCTTTATATCTATAACTAATTTTAATAAACTAGATATTTACCATTTTGAAACTTAATTATATTACAAACCGGAAAAAATTGTTGAGGCTACGATAGAAATGTCGTTGGATCAGCACAAGTTTTATGTTCTTGAAGTTCTATAGAGTTTTTCTTGTTTTAAACTGTTTTTCTATTCCTTAAAGGCACTGCAATGGCTGAACCGCCAAAAAAGATGGTTTGAAAATTTAGTTTTTAAAAGAAATGTCAAAATACTCGATGTTATTTTCATCGTATCTAACTCAACTTCGAAAATGTACATGTTTCTAAATTTTACATACTTTACATTTGAACAGGGGTACAAAAACAACATTTTATTTGAATTTTTTGGAATACTTTGAGGTATTTAGATACCGCAGAATCGGTTGGTTTAAGTTCGCTAAATGTTTCCTAAAATATTATGAATATAAAATTATAATGAACAAAAATCCATAATCCTAGATTATCAACTACCTACGTTCATTAAAAGTCCCTACCAATTAGTTCAAAATTTGTTCTTTATTTGTAATATCTCTGTATTTTCTTACAACTATTATTAGAATTTTATTAGAACTTTGTTTTGGTTCAACCTAAGATTTGCTTAAAGTAAGTGTGCCAGTTATCGGAAGCTTAAGGCGAGTTTCAGATTTCAAATGCTTAAAAAACTACATTAAACATATTTAAAGCTTAAGAAATGGATTTTATCGAGTAAAGCGTACCTTAAGAAAGTTATATTATACGTATTATTTGTAACATATCCTATTAGAATGAATATTATAAGAAGTTCGAAGTTATAAATACGAGAATGCATGGGTTATCGGCAAGTCAGAAATCTGGCTGCTTCAGTTATCGGCACTTGGATGTGTGAGTATTCGGCAATAGCGTTTAAGAAAAAACATGTTTGCTGAGAACGAAGAACACAACAGCTTACTATATGTAAAATAATGCCTATCTGCCGAAAACCCATGCTTTGACGATGACTGGCATATTTACCTTATCTGCAACTAATTTTTTAAAACTAGATACGTCACATTTTGTAATTTAAATATCCTAAAAATGGGAAAAAATCGTTAAAGCCTCGGCAGAAATAACGCTGGATCAAGTGAGATCCCCAAAACTTTTGTGTCTATAGAGTTCCATAGAGTTTTAAAAAACTGCTTTTATATTTCGCAAAGGAACTACAATCGTTGAACTTCAACAAAAATTATTTAAAAATTGAATTTGTGACAGGAATATAAAAATATTAAATATAAAGAAAATATAATTTCTAACAGTAAAACGCCGAAAGTCGGTAATACCAAACGTCATTATTTTAAAGACAGAATAATTATTTTCAAAATTACACAAATTCAGGCTTTGCATTTTTTTCGACATTAAGGCAAATGCAATTTTCTGTTTTTATCCCTGTTTAAAAGCTCTAAAGATTATATTTTTAAAATACTCTTTTGTGGAAGTAAATAATTTCAACGACTTTGAAATTTATTTCTGAATTCAATTTTCGAATTTTCGTTGACACTGTAGAGACTGCAGCTCCGCGGATTAGAAATACAGTTTAATAACTCTATAGAACTCAAAAAAATTGTGCTAATTCAACATTATTTCTGCCAAGGCAGAGCCTAATGAGGGTAGGGCGAACCGGACAGGTGCCCGGGGCGCAAGCCTGGGGGGGGGGGGGCAGACTGACGGGAACAATCTAAAAATTATTTTACATAATTTTTTTGCCTTTAACGAAATCGACAGGAAGATTTAATGACTGGAAACACTTAAGTCCGACATTGCCAGATCATGAAAATTCTATTTCCCGCCGTAACAACTATATGTTAAATAGAAAAGCTTCTTTAGAAAAATATTAAAGATAAAATCTTGATTGATGATTACATTACTAATCAATTTGAAGTAGAAAAAAAAGAAGTGGCGTGAAGTTTTAAAAGTCACTGTTAACGCCATTTTATTTTGTGCATTGAGTAATCTTGCATGCAGGTATTTTCTTCAATTTAAAATTGAATTTGCTAGCCATTATAATAAAATTAAAAAAAATAGCATTGAGAGTCACATAAAAGGTTCAGTATCTTATTTTTCGCCGAAAATTCAAAATGAAATCATTGAATTATTAGGGAACAAGGTTTCAAAAGTTATCATTGATCAAATAAAACGAGCTAAATATTTGTCTATATTATTCAATTGTACAATTGATAAAATACAATGTGCTAAATATTTTTCTATTTTATTCAATTGTACACCAGATGAATCAAGAAAAGAACAAATTAATGTCTACAATTATTCGTTACGTTTATGTAGATGAAAACAAAAAAGTAATTATAGAGGAGAGTTTTATTGATTTTATAGAATCTTACGAAAAAAAATCGGATTAGGTCTGGCAACTGAAATTTTGCAAAAAATAGAAAAAGATAACTTAAATATTGAGGATGTTGGAGTTCAAGGATACGATAATGGGCACGGTCGTATACATAGGTCTCGTGATCCTGCCACCACGCGACATGGCGCACTAATCGAGTAGTAAAACATTTGAAAATGTAAACACGTTTTCTACCCTCAAAGTCAAAGTAACACTGATACAAGAATGTTGATACAGTCCACTGCAGATGTACAGTATGTAGGCAAATGCCGTTTGCCAGTTCGGTGCTGAAGTGCGAGGGAAACAGCAACCAATTTAAAGGAAAAAGATCTGCGTTCAACGTGCCCAGTGATTTTATACTCCGAAGATAATGGGACTCTTGTGTACCCGGTGTTATTGTTTTCCGATCTGCAATACGTGCATGTGAAATACATTTTTCCGATAAGAATATTATTGGAGAGTGCGTTTAATATGGCCAAGAAATGTGAATTATATATCGTGCTTCAATAACGGAACATCCTCCTACACGAAAGTCTCCGGACCTGTGTATCTCTTGAGTCGAAATTGTATGACTTCAACACGAGCGGTTTATAACTTTGAGTGAATACCTGTCCTAACAAAGATCCTTCTAGAAAGTTACCATTTTTATGTCTTTGAAGAAAATTGTTAAGGGTCATACTCGTTCAGGACCACAGATTCTGAATTTTTAAAATCAAAAATAATTAATTTAATAATTACAAATTTTTCATTCATCAATTTTAATCTCATTTATGAGCCGAAAAAGGTTTGTATTGCGGTAAGTTTACGCCGACCATCTTACACAAGGCTCGACTTGAGACCAGGAAACGCCGTTTCATCTGTCGTGGCCATAAAAGTAAGTCTCAATTTTGAGACGCAGCCAGACATCGATGTCTTGGAGACCAACTCAGTACATAACCAAGTCGAACTCAAGACGAAGCACTTTTACTCGGGCGACCGTGATTCTCCGTGATTCTCTGGTTCAACGTTCCGATGGAAACGTCTGATAACAAAATTAAAATTAACTTTGAAAAGTATATGTGATACGAGGTGGCCTGCTAGATCTAGTGCAGTTATAAAGCTTTTTGATTGAATTTTGCGGAAGTTTTCGAAGAACTAAGTGAATATTCATCTGATTTTTCAGATTCAGATGCTATAGCAACTACAAAAGGGTTAATAGTTTGAAAAAATTTCCAGTTAATTTTCACTCTTCTAATTTGGAAGAAAATCCTGCGTAACATCAATGTAATTAACAATGCGTAACAAAGGGTTTGATTCCGAAATTTAGGACTCTGAAAAAATTTCAGGGCGTGTAGGTATTGAGGTAAGTTTTGCCGATAAAAGGAATCGTAAAAAAAAGAAAATGGACATCGACGAATCAGAAGATGATAGTGGTAATCTCAATTTGCGACAACAATTTCAATTTACAAATCAATCAAGTTCTAAAAACATTGATAACACAATTAAAGTGGCGTTTTGAAGAAACAAAAGAGATTGTTTTCAATTTTTCTCTTCTTTACGGGGACACCTTGAATTAAGACAGCGTTACAGTTGCTTCCAAGGAAAGAAAGTCCATAAACTCAAGCTAAAAAAAACCTATTTTAATTCTACTATTAGACAAATGCAATGAAAAAGTATGGAAAAGATATCAATTGAAAACAAAGTTGCAGAAGTCATACATTTCGATGACTTGTCAAGGCTACTTTGAAGGTGTGGACGCTAGCAGGCAGAAATTGTTACGTTAGTTAAGCGAATTATAATTGTTAACACGAAAAATTAGTTTTTAATATAAAAATTATTTATTCAAACAAAATTATTATGTTTTATTGTTAGTTCATTTTAATGTTTATATATATTTTTTACTATAGAATAAACACCGAATTTAGGGGTGAGGGTGGGGGACATATGAAGGGCGTGCGAGAGAACTTTTGTCCAGGGCGTCAAATTTTCCCGTTACGGCTCTATGCTAATAACATAACTCTGTGCTGATAACAAAGAGCGTGTAGTGTGCAATAATCGAGTCAGTAGTGAACGGACCGAGAATTGGATGCGATATATTTTTATTTTGCTAATAAACCGAGATTATTAAATTCCTGTTATAACTAGAAATCAAGTGTATAGTGGTATTTGCAAGAATAATTAAATAATGGGTTTCCTGGAAATTTGTGTAGCTTTTATCCCCCTCTATAATTTAATATGCCTAGTGATTCTTATTTTTTGAACTGCGATAGGCTACTACCATTCAAAGAAAAATTCGGTACACGGGCAGGTATGTATAAAAATGTATCCCTTTTGTATAAATTTCAATTTATAATCTAAAATAATTTCGTGCTTTTTTTATACGTTTTAAAAAAGTATTTATATTTCTTATCTCTTTTTATGAGCTCACTCAAAGTCCAAATAAGCTAATTGCAGTTTGCGTGATATAAAGTGCCTGCTTGAAAAGCAATTTTCATTTAAAGGTATAAAATTCATATTTTATTTTAGTATTGAATATAGAAACAAGTATAATTAGTTAAACTTTATAGTTTATAGTTTATGGATACAACTTTTGTGTAAGCAATAATCAATCCAGAGTAAATACACGCTTTTAGATCCACACGGAGAAAAAGGTTTAGTTACGCGCGTCTAGTAAATTTAAGACAGAAGTTTCGTTACACAAACTCAATGTCTTGTAAGCCGTCTAGTAGATTTTACCGATCCATCGTGTTATTTCAAATAGTTCCTATAACGAGATATCTAGTAGCAATGTTCCTCCACCACTTCTGCTCTCCCTTCGCTCCTCCCTCCTCTACCCTTTACCATCAATATTCTTCCCTCTAGCGGCTAGCTTGCCTGCCAAATATTCGGCGTCGTCAGCTCCAGTTTCTTCCAGCCCCTTGCATTTCCGTGTACCGAGCGTTATTCTGACCATTTTCAGAGTTGCGAGAAGCGACGTGTTTTGATTTTTGTTTCTATTTTCGCGTATTAGAATAAGTAACTCCCGTGACGACATAGTGGATAATCTACTGAACTTGTGGATCCTTTTCTCCTACGAGGCTATATTGCAAGGAACGTGAACTTTGTTTTTCTTCAATGTAGTCGCCATGTTGTTTTGAAGATGATACTTCAGGTAGTGCGATTTTTTCGTGAAATATAAAATCATACTTTTTACCAGTGTTTAATAAACGATCTTTACTTTTATTGTATTGCACACATTTTCAAACCTATCCTAAAGATCCTGAAAACATACTTACTTTTCTAAATAAAAATCACTCGAACCCTATATATCTGGTAAATATGACCAAAAATTAGTTAAATTACCTAGAAACTGTCATGTCAGCCTAACTCAACGTTTGGTTGATTTTACTAGACAGCTAGTTAAATCTACTAGTCATGGAAATGTTGACCGTACTAGATGTCTGGTAACCTATACGTCATGTCTTGTAATTCTAACTATACAGGTCTATATACTGTCTGGCGCTTTTAACTAGACAGCGTGTTGGTTCATATTTTATTAGGCTGTCTAGTGCGGCTAACCAGAATCCTTGTTAACCCAACTAAACATTTTTCTCCGAGCATGTTAACTTTTTCTCAACTGCGATTAGAAAAAATATTTTACTCCATTTGGGGGACATTGGTTGTAACAAAGAAATGCAAGATATACAAAACTAGCATTAAAAATATAAACAATTTAAAATTATATTCTCATATAAATTAAACATATTCACTTTTAAATATTTTTAAAACAATAGTTTATAATTTACTATTGAAAGCGTTTCAATTTAAAAATATATACAGGGTTTCCCAGGCTCCAGTGTCCGGATATAGTTGTATGAAAATTGAAAAAATAAATCGGAAGTTCCCATTACAAAAATCAGTTGAAGTTTTATTTTTTAAGTTATAAAATATTTAGGCTGGACCAGTCAGGAGCGGGATGTAAACATACTTGCGTACGTGAGCGGGATTCCAGCGGAGCGGAATGTTATTGAAGAGAGCGCCGAGGTGGGATTAGCGATGAGAGAACAGCGGTCAACCCACGCGTAAAAACATCTCGCTACGCTCGGGCAGCCAACTTCACACTCGTTGCAATTTCAACCCTAGGGATGCAAACACCGTATTTCAACCCGCTCTACAGGTATCGAAACTCGAAGTTTCAATAGATGGGCTATGAAAATGTTTATTCCGCGCTCCTGATTAGTCCAGCTGAAATATTTTATAAATGAAAAACTAGAACTTCAACTGACATTTGGCAACTTCCGGACACTTGAGTCTGGGACACCCTGTATATAGTTCGACTTTGAATTGAAAACGTTCCAATTGAAACTATTTCAGATTAGGTAAAATTAAAAAAAAACTGACAATATTTCGAATGGAATAAAAGGGAATTTAAGTTTTTTAATTTCTAAATAAAATCGTTCAAAATTGGATAATTAGAAATTTAACGATTTTTTCATTAGAAACGAGTTAAAATTATATAAATTCAAATTCGAAGTCTTCCAAATTGAAAAATCTCGAAATTGAACGATTTCAGATTAAAATGTCTAAAATAGGACAAATTGAAAACATCAATTAACAAAAAGAATGTCATTAGAGTGAATGACGCCTGAAACAAAAGACCTTAGATACTAATGGACCCAAGTGGGGAACCTCACATGACGACTTTGTATGGATCTTCACTTGGGGTGTTTGCTAGAGAGATTGATCAGCAACCTGGGTCGAAGTAGTGTTGAAGAACAAAAGTGTTATTTAAATAAATATCACGAGAATTCTGGATCAATTAAAAAATTTTACATCCTTTCCTCACATTACTCCCTTCTCCACCGAGTGAGTCACTACAAAGTAGAACACCAAAACCCATAAATGAAAAATGGAGATTATATTAAAGGTTTCGAAACGCTTGTCGCTTCCCGACGATCGTCGGGGTGTCGCTGGAGTCGTATCTGGGGGCCACAGCATGCGCAGCGGTGGCGATGGTGAGCTGCGAGATGGTCAGGCAGATCTCACTAATCAAACAGCTGGCCAACAAGAACATCTGCGACAAAGGGTAAGCAGTGGAACATCAACTGTGCCTGCTGAGGATGCTTTGGCGAGCGTTAACCATTTGCAGCCAACCACCTCGACAGAAATACCGTGGGAGAGCATCAATTGGGATACCACAATAAAAGAGGAATTGGTGCGTCTCTATTTCGAAAGTGCAAAGTTTGAAATGAAAATAGAAAAAGGATACAATTTAAGAACGAAATTTGCTACAAAGTATCCTAATATACAAAAAGCCGCACTGAGAGATCTTATCGTTAAGGTGAAGGACATCAGGACTAATCTACACGTTACAGAAGACCGAGCAATGGAGATTAAACAAGAGGTTGATTTGGCGTGGAAAAACGACGGAAATGAACATCAGTTAGACGAAGCCGCGTCAAACGGCCAAACAGGAGCAATTGACGTTCTTCCTCAGCCTACTGATAATTCAACACTACCACATCCTTTAGAGGTGGATGGCTTTATACAACCAGAGGCAGAAGCAGAGGCTCAGCAACCAAAATGGCGACGAAATGGACATACCATATGAACAGAGATGTTATGCTCCTTTATTTTTTGGCAGAGAAATGTGGGTAAAGTGTGAGGAGAAAACATCATAGACTCTTCTCACTTAAATACCCAGAGCTAGCCATAAAAATAAATGAGCAGAATCTGGCAGATCAAAAACGCTCAATATCTGTAAACAAACTGCTTTCGGCTGTTGAAATAGCTTCTATCAAAATGGAAATGGAACAGCAGCTTCCTATTGATCAACTCGCCTTGGAAGATGCGGAGAACGAAGACTTGATTGATGCTGAAGGATTAGGTGCTAGAGATAATGAAGATCATGTACCCGATCCATTAGAATCACATCCAGATATTACTAACGATGATGTGGATAGGGAATTCCCAGAAAAACTACAGCACCTTGAAAGGAATTTTGGTCATGCTTTACTAGAGTTCAGACACGTAGAACCAACACTAAGGCATTTTCTGCCCAAAATGAACATCGAAAATTATCTGCGTGCACAAATAACACATCTGGACAGCAAGATATTACCTACGTATTTGAACTTAGCACGAACTGCATTAAAGGTGCAAACTCTTGTATACTGTGCAGCTGTGGTAACCGTTAGAACGTTGGTCCGGAAAACTAGTCCTGTAAATACAGTTTTTGTCCCAGCAAGGGATCGAGATCCACCTTGGAAGATCAGGTTGGATATGGATGTCAGCAAAGTAAGGTGCAAATTGAGTCGATTAACTCAACATAAAAAAGGAAATAGAACCAGAAAGCTGATAAACCATGTTTAATAAAATCATCCACCCTCGGCACATCGAGACATTGACACCAGCAATATTAGATGAAATTTTAGACTCTCAACGACAGAGACTTGATGTTCTTACTGCAGACTGCGTCGGTACAAGAAAAGTAGTGCACGAAGGTAACAAAATCAAAACTTTCAGATAGATGAAAGAAGGTTCTATCGTGAACTGAGAGTAAAGCCAAATAACGAGCAAGACACCGAAGTCCCTCAATTGGAAGATATGACTAGCTGCTGGTCGGGTGTTTAGGGAAAAATGAACAGATGCAATTTGGACACTGCGTGGTTCAAACTGGAGGAAGCAAGGGCAAGCAATAGCCCTGAAATGCAACTGACAAACATCACAGCTTTAGATGTTTCGACGGTCTTGAAAAGGGCAAGTAATTGGAAAGCTCCAGGTCCGGACATGGGGCACAACTTCTGGTACAAGTACCCGACGAGTGTGCATCTTGCGTTAGCAAGGCGTTTGCAGAAGATCATTGAACACCCAGATCTGGTGCCAGGCTTTATGCTCCAGGGTATTATGTATATGTTACCAAAAATACCAGACGCTCAAAATCCATCTGACTTTCGACCGATAGCCTGTCTTCTAACAATTTATAAATATCTTACAGCTATTATTGCAGATAAGGTATATTCTCATTGCGACGAGAATGACATTCTTACAGAAGAACAAAAAGGATATTGTAAAAACTTGCGAGGCTGTAAAGATCTAGTCACTATAGACGCTGTTGTCATGGCTCAAGCTCGTAAGCATCAAAGGAACTTACACATGGAATACATTGACTACAAGCAAGCGTTTTCTTCCGCGCCGCATGACTATTTGCTTGAAGTCTTAAAACCTCACAAAATCTGCCAACGCATTATTGACATTCTAAGCCATGCGATGAGGCTCTAGGGTACAAGAATCAAGTATTTTTATCATGGAGAACCAAGGATGACAAGATCAATACGCTTTACATCGTGTATATTTCAAGGAGACTGCTTCAGCGCACTATGTTTCTTTTTAGCGTTGAATCTATTGAGAAAAACACTAAACAGCAGGTCTCGTGGGTTCCGAACTCACGATAATGAATAAAGATCATCAAGTGATCCATCTTCTTTACATGAAGCTGTACGCTAGTTCAGCTCAGAAACTGCAGCAAGTGTTCGATGTCACAAAGCAGTTTTCCAATGATATCCACATGGGGTTCGGACTAGATAAATGTAGAACAGTGCATTTAATCAGAGGGGAATGAGGGACCGCAAAGTTAGAGAACGAGTTCGAAAATGACATCGAGGCATTGGCTGCAGGCGAATCATATAAATATCTGGGTATTCTTGAATCTAAGGGTATTCAACATACGATAGTTAAGACAAGCCTAACGATTGCCTTCACTGCGAGACTCAGATTAATTATGAAGTGTTTCCTTAACTCAGCAAACAAAATCTGGGCAATCAACACATATGCCATCCCTGTCATCACGTACTCCTTCGGGCTCATAAAATAGACGAACACCGACCTTGAAAAAAAAACAGAATTGTTCGCGTAGAAACGACGAAGCACCGAATGCACCACAGAAGCTCAGCGATTGAAAGGGTAGTTCTACCACGACATTTATGGGGCAGGGGCGTTGTAGATGTCAAAAAACTGTGTGAGTCACAAGTTATACAGTTTCGAGACTATTTTTACAGCAAACGAAATGTTGCGCTTCACAGTACCATCTGTCAAGCGGGTCTTGACTACACGCCCTTGAATTTGTCCTCAGATGGGGCCTTGAATATCAGGGCAGAAACCATGGAGGAATTAGAAATACAATGGAGGCAGAAAGCCTTTCATGGTGAGCACCCCATCATGTTAGATCAAAATGAAGTTGAGATTATGGCATCTAAGATTTGGCTAAGAAACTGTGTTCTGTATCTAGAGTCGGAAGGATTCGTCATTGCGATACAGGACAAGGTTGTCAGTACCAGGAATTATCGCAAACACATGTTACATCAAGACGTGGTTGACCAGTGCCGATTATGTGGAGATACCAACGAATCCATCGAGCACATTATTGATGGCTGTCGCGTAATGGCTCAGAGAGAATATACGCATAGACATAATGATGTAGTGGGCATTATACATCAACAACTGGCCCTAAACCTATGTCTCTTAAAAGAATGGATGCCCTTCTATAGATACATTCTAATGCCCGTTTTAGAAAGCGAAGATTACATCTTATATTGGGATGTTACTATCCAAACGGATCATTACATCCGGGTCAATCGACTTGACATCGTGAGGAGGAACGTGAATCATGAATCTATTCATCCCATTGTGATTTCGGCTACAGGTAATGTGTACGCAAGATGCACTGAACATCTTGAACATTTCGGAGTCAGTAGGGTATTGGCAGCAGCTCAGAAGGCGGTTTTATTAAACACCTGCCGCATTGTAAGAAACGTTCTTGATCCCCAGGAAGCGAGGGACTAAAAACCCGTGGAGTGGCAGATGGTAGCTCTAAGAAAGCATCCAGAGGTGATTGTTGTCACCTCCAACGCTCGTGGCCGCTCGTAATTGCATACTTACAACATCATCGCAGGAGGTTTCAAGCATCGTATTAAATTATTTAAATTAATTTATAACATTCTAATCTCATCAGTCACTTGACTTAGTTTGTGGCTATGATGTTCAACTGGGTTTACCCGAATAAAAGTTTAATAATAAAATAATAATAAAAAATTTAAACATTTTTAGATTTAAATTTTAAATATTGGATTGCTTAAAATTGATTCGAAAAATTTGCCTAAATTCAAACAATAAATTCGCCATCATTTTCTCCGTTCAAAATGGATAAACTTTCCAATTAAAAAAAATAAAATAAAATAAAAAGTATTTTAGTTAGAAAACATAAAAAATGAAAAAATTTATATTCCTTAACGCTAAAACTTGAAAGAGCCCGAACTTAATTTAGAATCGAACAAACAGTTAGGTTCAAAAAAATGTAATTGTAGATTTAAATTGTTTAAAAACTAACAATTTTAAATTAATAATTATAATTTTCAAAATTAAACAATTTTAATATTAATTGAAAACTTATGAAAGGAAACAATAAAAACTTAGAACTCTAAAACTGTGACCATCAAAATTAAGGAGATAATTGAATTACTGATATATCAATTTTTGGTAGTTTAATTTGTGTATGTTTGGCTTTTAAACAACATAATTTTTAACTTTATAATTTCAAATCGTTTATTTTTTAACACTTCGTTCAGAATTATATTACATTGAAAACTAAAAATTAAAAAAAAAAGAAGGCAAAAAAAGATTGCTATATACGATTCTAATGTTGGAAATTGCAAAATTTTATGCTTTTCTATTCGAAATTGTTTTTTTTTTCAAAGTCGAATTTGAAATGTTCAACATTTTGTAATATTTTTAAATAATAAATAATGTCACTTTTAATGTCCGGTTTTAAGATCTTATTTTTGAGTATGGAGTTTTATAACTTATTGCCTTAATTTTTTAAATTTATTTTGGAGGAATTTAATTCAAAACTATTGAATTACAAACCCTTCAAAATGGAACATGTGATGTCTCGCTTTCAGTCAAGTGTCGGGGGTTGCCTTCAAATGGCCTTGGACTGATTTCGGAGGGATCAAAACGTAAACAATGAGGACCGCCTGACTCATTTCTAATTGGAATATATATCTATATATATAATGTCGCTACAGCTCTCGCCCCAGGCCCCTGAGAAAATACGGGAGCCAGCAGTTCTAGGAAGGCCGAGAACGGGGTGACTGAAAGCGAGAGTATGGTGTATTAATCTATGCATTTCATTTTTATGCTTTGTTATATAATATGACACCATTTTTTATTTATATTGATTAATTTTTTTAATTAATACAAAATATATTTTAAAGACTCATTAGCTGGCAAAGTCATATAGATAACAGAGGCATCAAGTGGAATCGGGGAACACACAGCTTATACATTGGCGACTGCAGGTTCCATCCTAATACTATCAGCAAGAAGAGTTGATTTACTACAAAAAGTCAGAGAATTGCTTAGCAGGTAATATAACCCAATGATTAATTAATTCTGATTTTCCCAACGGATTAAAATCCCTTAATTTAATTATAATTTATAACTTTAATACATTTTAATTGAGTTGATAAAATATTTGTATACAGATAATAAAAAGCACTTGACTGCAAAGGATTTCATGGTGCTTCCTTTCAATATTTGTGATTTCGTTTTACACCAAAAAATTTTCAATGAAATTTTATTACAATTCGGTCAACTATGTACTACCATAATTTAATTTATCTAATTTATCTACTTTATCTAATTTATATTATTTATATTATTTATAGCAGAAGCAGTAGGTAAAATTATATTTTACATTTCAGCTCGATATTCATCGACCAGTATACTTCGACCAGTATATACCAGTATACTGGTCGAAGTCAACGAGCAAGATGGGAAAAAGATTGATTTAGAGGTTGAAAAGAAGCATTTGATTTAAACGTTTTTGGGATTATAAACTTATCTCGTGTCATTTTGCGATATTTTCTCCAACAAGGAGGAGGCCATGTAGAAGTTGATCCCAACATGTCTGGAATTTTGGGTATTCTGTTTTCTGGATCATACACCAGCTCTAAACACGCTCTGCATGTCATTAACTATATTCGAAATTAAATTTTATAATTACTTTGAAGATTCAATTTGATCTAAATAAATTTATGAATTTTAAGATTAACCAAAATTTTAACAGGGATATTTTGAGTGTTTGCGGACCGAAAAGGCTGGAAAAAACATTGACATAACTATGATTTGTGCTGAACCAACACTGAAAGGATTTTTGAAAGAAAGTTTTACAGAAAAAGAAGGCGAGGTATCTGATAAGAAATAAAATTTATTTCCTGAAAGAGAGACAAAATTTCATTTGACTGTATTTCTTAAATTACAGAAATTCGGTGAGGAGACACCAGTTTCTTCGAGCAAAATAAGTGCAAAACGTTGTGGAAAATTAATTTCTATTGCATTGGCTAATGAACTGAATGAGATTTGGATTTCTTTCTTACCAACTTTATTGATTGTCTACCTTTATAGATTTTATCCCAGCCTGCCTCGACTGTAAGTGTAATGTAATTATGCATTATAAGATAAATTGGAGACTTAAAGAGCTGCTTGAGCTTAATTCTAATTCTTATTTTCACATTTCCTTTATTTCTGGGACAAAATTTTATGCAATGTTTACGCGACTCTAAAGTTACTGTTAAACAATAAATTTCGGCTTTTTATTTATTAATATGGGCAAAAATAATGTTACCCTGAGAAGGGTTACTTTATCATCTATTGCAAATCGATCATGGACTAGATTGTATCGACAGCAATTTTATTGTATTTCCATACTTTTTTATATATATTCTTATAAAAATGTATCCTTTTTGTATTTTTATGATAATTAAGATAGAAGCGATAACATATTTGAATTGAATTAGGATACTTTAAAATATGCTATCTAAATTCTAATAAGTTAAATTTCTTATTAATTTATATCAGTTGCAGAATTATAGATGTAAATAATTTATTTTACTGATGAATCCCTAAGTTTTACAGATTAATAAATGAAAATAACTGTTTTAAGTGATTCAGGTTTAGAGTCTGTCGATCGCTTTCGATACTGTCTAACAATATTTGGTTTATATTTATATCTTTTGAAAGTTATCAATGAATTTCATATATAAACAATGAATAGTAATAATATATTATTAGAAAGTGAATAAATAAATGAATAAAATAAAATAAAATGAATGTATGAAATATATAGCATTACCAAATCAGGCGTACATAAATCAGTTTTTGTTTTATTATAAAAAGGTATTAAATTAAAAAGATTTTTTTCTCGTAATATTATTTAACAGCCTGACAGATCCTAATAGCTCATTTAAAATTTAATTTTTTTCGAATGACTTCGAGGAACAACATATCCTTAAATATTTTCGGATTATATACTTTTTAAATTGAGTTCGAATTAGTATATTTTCCAAGAAAAAAAAATTCATTAATTTCTCAATTCGATTGCTAGAACACATTGAAATGTATATGAAAGTCTATTTGGATAAAAAAAAGAGTCTGGAAAAAGCATCTGGAAACTGACTTATTTTAGAATCATATGTATTTTTCCTTTTTCTAAATCTTTTTGACGCCAATTTCTTTCGTATGTTGTTGGCATATATATTGTCGATTAATATTATCATATTAAATATAATTAGATCTCCCGTAATGTCCGGTAACAGTTACCTCTCATTTGTTTTCCATAGTAAAATTTTGAATGATTGGAAATGAAATTGGTTGACTGCTCGGGAAAAAATTGGATGTCTCGGTATATTTCGATAATCTTTTGTATCTGTCAATCTTTCCAGGCATCAGGAGAGTGTAAGCTTGCATTTAGAAATGGAAGACCATATCGTCTTTCCAACCTTCTTTGCCTCTCATGATTTTCAGTTTCATTAGTGCGAACGTCAGAATAATCCCTTTAGAGCCGTAGCTCAAGTGTAAGCAGAGGCCAAGAAGTAGTTGGCGAGTGCGCCAGGGGTGTAAAGTGCAAGTGATCCGGCGGTGAGGGGGAGGGGTCTTGCAGCAGGAACGTTTACCGGTCGTTCGATTAATCAAAAACGAGTTTTGTGCAAAGGGAAGGGGGGGTTGAGGGGCCTTAGAGGACAGTGGTGCCCATCAAAGAAACGCAGTTTGTTTTGCGCAATGTAACCGAGGAAGATCTGAATGACTGTAAACTGTATAAAGCATTAAGCGTTAATCTCGCCGGTGGACAAGATAATGCTCCAAGTCGGCACCGTGTGAGGATTCACCCGAGTGGCTATTTATCTCGAGTTTAAATCGATTTGTATGCTAATCCCACAGTAAAATCTGCCTCGCGTACGCATAAAACAGAGACAGAGGCCTACAAAACTCGCCTCATGAGATTCCAGATATCTCTCTGACTAATTAGCCGCATGGACCTAACCTTCGATTCTTCCCCCCTCCCTAATCTCTTCTTCACCAGAATTCTTCTGTGTATTATTTTTCTGACATTCTCTTCGGATAGCAGGGTTGCCACTCAAGACCGTCAACAACATTTCCGGTCATTTCCTGAGTTTCAACAGTTATCTCGGTTATTTCAATCTTCAAGTGCATACCTTCAAAACTTATCCAACATGCTTTAAGTTTAAATAAATATTGTAATTCCTATTATGTTATACAGATAACTTTTAATTAAACAGTTATATTCTAAGATTTCAAATACAAAACAAAATTTAAATCATTTTTGTCTGTGTAATTAATCTAAGGTAAATCATAATAATTTAAAACTGTGATATCAGTCAAAGATAAATAAATTTTTCATTAGACTAAAAAGCAACTAAATTGTGAACTGAAATCCTGGAAGAAATTATGTTTGTATTGAATTAAATTATTTTTTGCCCTAAAGCCAAGTTCACCAACTCATACTTTATAATTCAAAAACGGGTTTCCAAATAACGAATTTAGCGCAGAACAGTTCAGAGCAGTTGATTTTTTGGATGCATGATGCCTTCACATCAAATTAGTTTTCATAGTTTAAAGAAAAAAGTTCTGTTCGACAGTCAACAATTTCCCCCGTGTATGGCGTTCAAAATGAATTAGTTTAAAACTCAAGCATTCAATATTGGTCAAAGACTAAGCCTTACAACTGCCAAAGTATTTAGAAAAGGGATGGGGAGAGAGAAGGTGGACCAGAATAGCAAGATTTAGACTGGGAAATGAGGTAAGGGAGGGGATGTACTAGGGAAAAGAAGAGAACAGAGTGTGTAGAATATGTGAATGGGAGGAGGAAACATGGGAGCATGTATGGGAAGGATGTAGGAGAGGAATGGAAGATAAAGGAAGCTGGCAAGAAAATGTGGTTAAGATTCTAGGCGAAGATGGATTAGGAGAAGAATGGATGAAGGAGTTAGAGGGTGCTAGAGGAGCGAATGAGGGAGAATGAAAGAATGCACGTGAAAAAGGTAAATGGGGGTATAAAAAAGGTGAAAGAAAAAGGAAACGGAAGTCGCTTAGATTAGAAGCGAAAAAGTTGTAAGTAATGGTAAAGTAAAAGATAAGTAGACTAAGATGCGTTTGCGTTCTCATGCTCTCGCTCTCTCTCTCTCTCTCTCTCGCTTGCACTCTCGCTTTCGTTTGCTCGCTCACTCGCTTGCTAACAAGTCCTAAATTGCGCTATCGCAGGAAATAGAAATAAGGAACTAGATATAAGACTTTATGTAAATAGTTGTAAATAATTGTATATATAGAAAGGATAAGATTGTAAAAAATATATAGATTTAAACGGAAAGATTGTGAGAAATGGAAGTAATGTAAACCCTTAGGGGACACATTATGAATAAAGACTAAGCCTTAAAATGAGATAATCTCAAAATGAAAAAAGCTTAGAAAAAACTGCATTATTGCAAAACAGAAGGGTTCAAAATTAAACAAATTTTATTTTGAGCTCTACAAGCATAATGATAATTCATTTATAATTTAATTATAAACAAAATTTGACGGATTAAAAAAAAACATCGGAAAATTCTTTAACTACCCAAACAATAAAAAAGATGTTACAGTTTTAAAGTATTCATTTCAAAATGTTTTTAATATAAGCCTTGAAAGATAAATTGAAATCAAACTAACGCAAATAAAACAAAAACTATGGTGTTCGAAGGAAAGAGTGAGAAAACGCTATGCAATATTTTATTAAATGATGAGAGAATTGAACAAGTTGATA
>NC_046661.1:56623281-56626039 GCF_010883055.1 Belonocnema kinseyi | reverse complement strand
GATTGATCAGCAACCTGGGTCGAAGCAGTGTTGCGGAACGAACGTGTTATTTACTTAAATAGCACGAGAATTCTGGATCAATCTGAAAAATCTCTATCCCTTACACCCTACTCCTTTCCGCTGCCGAGTGAGTCACGCCTACCTCGAAAGGGAAATGGCTTAATGGTGTAATAATAAATGAATTTCAATGGCATATAATTTAATAGAAATCAATTCAACCATTTAAAATTAGAAGTGCTTCAAATTCTATTGAAATTCTCCATTCATATAGTAACTATTTTAAAGAATTTTAAAACGATACTTCATTATTTAGATAAGTTTTGCTAAATTGTAGAAATCCCAAGTTACAAAATAAGGTCATTGTCATTCCCTGTTTTTTCCCGTTCTCAAAACAATTTTGGTTTTTGCCTGATTTCAAGATTGTCGATTATTTCAATTTTTAAGTGAAATCCTTTAAACTAAGCAATTTATAATTTGAAGTATTCAATATCATTTTTACTTTGAGGTTGTTCAACACAATAGTAATTCAGTTCTAAAATATGTAAGCCGAGTTCATCCAAAACAAAAAAAGATGCAAATTTTACATTTAAGACAATCAAAATTCTACAAATTAACAAAAAGCACTGAAAATTGTTCAACTATTTAGTCTTTTTTTTCAAATATTTTAAAACTTTATACAATAAAAATTCATGAATTAAAAATTTTAATTATTTAATATTAAACGTTTTCATCTTAATTATTGATTGAAATTCCACAACTTATTGTAACACTTTTAACTTAAAATTAAAAGGCTTTAGTTTTTCTGTAGCAAACTTTTGAAAACCGTCTAATTTGACTAAAAAATGTTTAATATTCAAGCACAAAAATTGTTTCAATGGCAAAATGAATTTTTATAATTTTGAACGCGATTTAACAATTGATTCTTAAAATTCAACAATTCAAAATTAGACGTACTTCAAACCGTTCAAATTAGCCATTGGAGTCGTAAACATTTCAAATAATTTCAAAAAGAATCTGTGTTATTTCAAATGATAGATATCAAGCAACCAGTATTTAAAAAAAGTAAAAAAATTATGTAACAAAATGGCACAATTTTTTCAATTGTCATGTAACTGTCTCTAATGAGCAGATTACAATGTTGTTTAGAAACATATTTCTCTCATTTTACCGCTTTTTGTGAAATTACGTTACACAAATTGACTTTCTTGAATATATGTATTGAAAAGCTATATTTTTTAAAGTAAAATTATTTTTAAGCCATCATGTGCAATTTTGTTTTACTATATATATATATATTTTATCGGAAACTTTTAAAAATGATTTTGTTTGCAAATGAAATAGTTGAATTGTAAAATTTGCGTAGGTATAAATTACAGAGTGGATGCGTTGCATTTAATAAATTACCTACTGGCAACCCCATTTGTGGAGCTGGTCCGAGTGACAGTGAATTAAGTATTTTCCTCGCCCAGAGACATTCACGTGTCTATTAAACTACGCTACACGTGTACCTAGATATCAATATCACTGAAATTACATCTGCTCTCGGTTCGTAATCGTACTTCGTCGAGCGTGTGCATAATTTAAAGAAGATATTCTTTAAAATTGATATGTTAAGTTACAAATATATCGACAGACGTTATTTTGAAAGAAGATTATGTTGAATTATTCTGTGCGAATTTTTGTGAAATATTCTGACAGTAATAGACGCAAGTGGAAAGTATGATATCAGAAAAAAATTTTCATTGATGAAATAAAATGTAACAGAAGATGAATTTTATTGAGTAAAATACAATGAAGCTCTTAGTCATATTGAGTTCATTGGAACGAAACCATCATTTTTCAAAGATCAATGCGTTTGATTTATCTGAAGATTAACTGTCTTGTGAATCTAATATAAAAACGTTTTCTAAGTCTGACCTCAGCTCCATTTATGATTCGCTTATTCCGCTATTAAGCGAAAGGGATTTGGAACTAACTTGTTCGCCCACCTCAGTGCAGCCAATATCCGATTTATTATAAGAGGAATAAGTGATGTTGTGGGTTTTGAAGTTATTTCAATTTCAACCATTTTTGTATTTCGAGAATTTATAACATTATTTAATGTTGATATTCCCTTTTTACCCAAATTCAATCAGGGAAAGCTAAGTTTTGACACGTTTACTTTTTGATGAACATGAGTTTTCTTACAAACTCATACTTTCTCGCTTTTTAACACCTTATTCATTGAAAAAATGAGGGTTTTTGAATTTTTTACACTAAAATTCAGTATTTTAATGATAAAAATATTTACATAAAAGCCACTTCGATCAATATTCCTTTTTTGTTAAATATTATTATTTGTTCATGAAGTACATAAAAATATATGTTTTAGATGATTTTCTTTACATTTTATATACTATTCTTGAATTACAATACCAGGGAAAGCTCAACGGTGCTAAGTCCATTGCCATTTCAATTAGTTTATTATACATGCACATGTAGCGTTATCAATTTTCACACACAATGGTTATTAAACTGATCCATTCACTTACCAAAAAAAAATTGTGAACATAATCGTTTGTAAATGTTTCATATAGAATGGAATTTTTCTTCTACTGTAAGTAGGTTGATTGGACTCAGCACCACATAGTGATGCAAAAAGAAAACGTCCATGGAGAAATTATTATTATTATTATTATTATTACACCATTAAGCCATTTCCCTTTCGGGGTAGGCGTGACTCACTCGGCAGGGGAAAGGAGTAGTGTGTGGATGGGAT
>NC_046661.1:56612382-56623181 GCF_010883055.1 Belonocnema kinseyi | reverse complement strand
ATGTTTACATTTAATTAATAAGATTAATGTTTTCCGCATTTGTGTTTTTTTTATTTTAATTTTTTCCTTAGGTGTGGCATCTTCCCCCGGTTTACCTTACATTTAAATATTTTAAATTTTCGTAAAATCCTTTAAATTCGTTAGGAATTCATTGAGAAACTTTTAAAAATCGTTGGGAATCTTTCATAATATCTTGAAAAGCTTCAAAGTCCTTTGAAATTTTTAGAAATCCTTTCAAAACAATAGGAGTCGTGTAAAATTCCTAAAAAATTTGTAAATCCTATGGAATTTTTCGCTGTGTTTTGAAAACATTAGAAGTTCTTTAAAATATCTGGAAATTTATTGAAATCGTTTTTGAAACCGCCTGTCACTTTTGAGCTGAAATAAACTGAAACTTAAATACTTTTAAATACTTGGGAAACCCCTTCGAATAATTCGGAATTTCTTTCAATTCTGTAAAGCCCCTAAAAACCGCTTTAAGTTCCGTAAAAGCCTAGGATCAAGGAACCTTTGAACTCTTTCGGAATCCCTTAAAATCCTTCGGAATCTCCTGAAATAAAAAAAAAAAGAATCGCCGATAAGAATTAGAAAGAATAAGTTGATTTATTCGGTCACTTAAATTAATAAAAATCGATTGACCGGCTCAAAATAATCGAATAGAGATCATCGATCCCTAGGATGGGAAAAATTGAGTCCAAATTTTTTTTCCTGCATTCTGCGCGCACCAGACACGTGACAATATAAGAAAAACCTCCGCTCACGGATACATCTGATACTCAGGCGATCGATCAATTATATTAATGCTTGGCTCGTTCTAATTCCGGTCCTTACGGCGGACCTTATCGCGATTTACGGTCAGTTTGAGGTGTGACTTACGGTTTATTGCCTCCTCTCGCGTTCCGTTCTTCGAATTAAGAATGCTTGGTTTCTGCTACCGCCACGAAGAAAAAGGGACCTGATGACCGAGAGAGAAAATAAGGGGCTTGAGAAATTCGTGATCGACGACTTGCCACCGACTTTGTTGACAAGAATGGTCATCCACGGCATCTACGCGAATGCTAAAGATTTTAGATATTTTAAAGGCACTTTTAGAAACGCAATTTCAAAAGTTGAGCAATTATAGACTCTTTCAGTAACAGATAAACCAATACTTAAGTTTTAATAATAGGTTCTTCATAATGTGTACGATTTGACAGCCAATAATCGGCCATTTAAATTGCTTCAATTTATTCCTCCTTCGTAATTTGTCATCCTTTTTTCTGTCTCCGATAAATGGTAACGAGGTACGTGCATAACGATTGTGATTAACGTTAATAACGATCCTTGTTTTTGCGACCCCAACATATAACCTGAGAATCAATTACTGGCAGCGAAGCGGTTGTGCATAGTCTAGTAAGACATTGTTTCGAATGACTTTTACTTACAACTAGTAATAATAGAGTTCGGCTTAAACAAAGGATCCTATTAGGCACCACACGCATTTTCCATGCCAAGGCGAACTGGACTGTCTTAGAAGACGGATTATGGTCCACAATGAGACACCTTCATTGTGCTTGCTCAGCCTGGATTGGTAAACCACCTGTTTCGCAAAAGCCATTGCGCCGCTGGCACTCAGAATCTCAGAATTATTACTATTTATTATTATCGTGGACACATTGTTATTGGATGTATCAAAGTGTGACTGGCTACGTAGAGGAGCAATCACGACAATGGCGTATAAGAGAATGTACCCTGTTGTACAATGTACTAGAACGCTTACTTGTATATTGGAATGAACGATCACTCACTGTATTGATTATATCTCCGCTTTTTGAATAGCTATTGCGTTCCTATATCCGCTCGATCCGCTCGCTCTCACGTTCAGTAGATTTATGTGCGACGAATCTCGATTTCTCGAAATTCAAGAGATTTGAGTGAGATTATACCGTTTTTTGAAAGAAAATAGAAAGTTTGGAGTGGTTCTAAGATTACGTGGGGAAACCTAGTCTAGAACTTTTCGGATATAATCGAGACGAGGCATCTTGGATTGGCGGGAAATCAATCTTAAATTTCCTAAATGCACGAGACAAGACAGTTCCAATTGTAATGAAAAAAAACCGGCCGGACTTTTCGAATTTCTGAGACAAAATTAATACGAGACATCTTCAATTTTCGTGATAAAATTGAGACAAGCTACCTCGTATTGCAAACAAAAATAAAAATTAGTAATCTCGCACTCTCAGAGCAAGTTGACAACGAGACATCCTAAAATTTTAAGAACAAAAACAAAACATCTTGAATTTTCGAGATAAAATTGAGATAAAACATCTAGAATTTCTTACACACACTGAATGGGATACTTCTCGGATTGTCGAGGCAAGATAAAAATGAGACATCCCGAAGTTTCAAAATTTAATTGAGACAAGAATCTTCAATTTCTGAGATAAAATTAATATAAGACATTTCGAATTTTTCAGATGGAAGAGGGCAAGGCGTCTCGAATTTCAAAGACAAAATGAATACGGTATATCTTAAATTTTCAATATAAAATACTGGCCAAAATACTTTAAGAGCGAAATAAAGACGAGAACTTTTGAATTATCCAAAGATACTGGAGATGAGATTTTTCAAATTTTTGTGACAAGATATCTTGAATCCAGAAACAGAATTTATTTTCGAGATCGAACCAACACGAGATTAATCAGAAAAGTTTAGTTTTTGAAATTTAATTCGAAATAGATCAGTTTTTATATTTAGAAGAAGCAGGAATTTTCAAGGATTTTTAAATTTTCTATTGTTAAACACTTTTTTTGGAAAATAATTAAATTTTTCAGTGAATGGTTTTAATCAGATTTTTTAGAAGAATGAAAGTTAGTAGTTAAAAATTGCAATTAATAGCATAGGCTCATTATCAAAGGAGACACTTAGAAAGTCCCAAAACCTTAGCTATTGGATTACAATATTCTAAACGTTAGGAGAACCTTATCTTTTATAAATGGAATAGACTTTCTCCTGTTTTGTATAAAACTCAAAATAATGTATTATTTCCTCCAAATAGAATAAAAGATATTAAAATAAATTGTAACATCAAAGCTAAAGATGAAAAAGGGATATTGCATATCTCATGTAAAATAGTGTATAAATTAATTAAACGTTTCCAGATATAGTACTTAACTTTATGTCTAGAAAGGCTCGAGAAAATATCTTTACTTTAAAGAAATCTAAAATGAAGATTTCAACACGAAAATTTGTTCAGAAATAGTTAGTTTAGCATGGATTTAAATCAATTTCGCATAGGGAAATGGAAACTCGGTGGTAGAAGAAGCAAAAGAGTGTGAGACCATACTTGATATCCTAACTGGACTAACGACTGCCATAAACAAAATCAGTTCCTATTGGTAAAGGTAATCACTGCGCACTTGTGCAAAACCGAGAGGCAACTTGAGATTTATGTTCTAACAGCAGGAGGACCTCCATTAAAAAAAATTGTAATCAAGCCTTTTTACCATATTAACAGGTAAACCTCCGAATCAGGATTTTTCTTTTCTGAAGACTCCTACCATCATTTCTACCTGCAAGTAAATTCAAAACATCGAATCCTTAAAAAAATAAATAATTTATAGGAATTTCCCTTTCATTTAGCAAGAATATAATTATTTTGAGAGTTCTCAAGAAGGAGGAAGGCAGCATCAGTTGCGAGCTACATTTATTTCCTCTAATTAACATTTCGCGGAGCTCATTTTAGCGGAAGTCGATTCAAGGAGAGGACAAACATATTTTCCAGGATGACAAGAAAGAGCACGTAAATTTAACTTTACTCTTCGCAAAGCAAAGCGAAGCAAAGCAGAGGATCCCGAAAAAAAAGAAATAGTGCTTCAGTCATGACAAGTAGCGGGGCTTTCCCTAATTCGCCTGCCACCGCCACCGCCACAGCCTCCACCTACGCCTCTTACACGCAATAATGCTCCAGTTTTCAAGCTTTTACATCTGGCCGCGCTCTCATCGTGTATACTTCATGCTGGGAGTGGTCCAGAACAGGCAGTCGCGACATTACAGTCACTGCGGTAAGGACGACGTCGTAATGAGTTCAAGTCTTTCGAGTTCTAAGGAAGTACTTTACGCCTGACATCTGACAAAGATTATTTCATTATTGCGAGAAAGAGTTTAGAATGCGTTAAGAAATTACTTAAAAGGAATGTGACTTGTTGTATTTCAGCCAGTTTCGTCTCTTAAACTTTTAAATATCTTGGAAAGTGAATTCTGAGGTCAATATATACGCAAGATTTCGTAGAAGGGAATAGCATTTGTTTTACCGATTTGAGCTGAACAAGAAATGGTTATATTACTGCAAAACAGGTATGAATTTTCAAATTCCCGAAAATAGTTAATGGTCGAGTTCAAATTTTGTATTTTTTACGGAATTTGAAAATTCAGCAATTTACTATTTTCGGGAATTTGGAAATTCGGAAATTTACTTCCTTGATACCCGAACAGTATAATGAGGTTAGAACCGATTGAATCAAGTTTACCCTCGAATTTTCGGACTTTAAACATTTTTTGAGCAGTGCCGTGGTGTAACAGGTTTTATGGTATTGAAAAGAATAGGAAAGTTTTACAAATATAATATTTGTCCATTCAAAAAAAGTATTATTTATAAAAATTTGATTTAAGAATCGACTATTTGAAATTGATAAATTCGAATCTACAATTTTGTGAATTGATTTTTGAGAGTCGGATCTATTTTTTTCAAAAAACGCCCATCCCTAATATATAGAATAAAAATTACCGGGGTTAGGGGAAAGGAAGATGGTCTTAGGTTAAGCTGGGTTTTTGTTGAGTTTCTTTTTATGAAAGGAGATAGTTTTTTATCACATAGCAGTAATCATAACTGAATGTAGCTCTCTATTTTATAAGGAAGAATAATAAACATGGATTTTGAATATGTAACTACACTCTCGATTAAGTAGCTCTGACAGGATCCACTGACAAAGTCAACCCTACGAACCCTGAAGTGTATTTGAATCCCCTCTTTTCTCACAAAGAACAGCGTGTTTACAGCCCTTTCACTAGAATGGACAACCCTTCTCAAATTTTCTTTGAAGGAATACTCGCTGATAGATGATAGACTATATAGTATATACTATAGAGCGTCAAAATGAGGTCTTCCGTTTATGAGTCTTTGTATTTTTAGTATTTAGTCCTATTTAAAGGATCAACACCTGCTTCCGGTTCTTCAACTTCATTCGAGACCACTTTTGAATATTTGCGAAAACAATTTTTATTCACCAGAATAATTAGGAATCATTAGATTCCCATGGTCGAAGTAAGGAGGAGGTGTCCCATCTCGTGAACATAATTAATAATTAATAACTAATAATGATAGGCAATCATCAATTTAATTACGATTTATTGTCAATCATAATGCAATTGAATTATAAAATAGAAAGGATGAAAGGTGAAAAAATCACTTGACCCAATGAACGCAGCTAGCACGTAAAATTGTGAAGTCAAATTTTGAGTGTAAGACGAATCGTCTAAAATGTCTCGCAGGCTAAAAAATTCCGTAAAATCTCACCTCCCAATTAACTCAAACATTAAATTAAAAAATCCAAACCCAGTATTAAATTGACAAAATTTATTCATGCAAGATTAAATTTATGATAAATACCGCAATATTTAAAATGACATTATCTCGAAGATATTCATGGGCGCGAGCATCGAACAATTCAGAAAGAAGATTTTTGAATAAATTAGAATAGATTAGTGAAGTGAAGGAGAAGATATAAATGAAATGAGATTTTCAAGTAGAAAGTTGTATAAGATAGGACACTCGATAGGTTCGAGATCGATTGTGAATCGTAAAATCTAATCTTGGGAAGAATGATGCAATTAATGTCAAGCATTGGTATGGATTGGACATATTGTCATCGTTCGCGAGGATTCCACCTGTTCCTTGGACTTAAGATGCGGACCAGCGATGTGTGCCCATGTGTGCTAGACAATTTTCTCCCTTTACTTACGAAAGGCAACCGGGGCAAAGACGGGTTTCCTATTCACGCGTTGCGTTGGCTTAGTTGGCTCGCTTGCTCGCTCTCTCCCTCTCTCGCTCGTTTGCTCAAAAGACTTCAGAAGACGCTTACCGCTGAGAACGTTTTACGACATTCGGTAGGGCCATAAATTGTTATGCGCTGACCGATTTATGCGCCGATATCGGTGTACTTAAGTATACAAATGTGCCCTTAATTGGACTGTCTCCTTCGCTGCGTGTACTATAAAAGAAGGGCCGACCCCCCTCCAACGAACCAAACGTGCTTCTCTTTATCCTTGCTCGGAAATCAAACCATATTTCGTCAAATATTAACATTTTTATTGAGCTTTTTTAAGCATTTGTTAGATAATTTTATAATGCACGAGCATTTTAAGTATAGGTAGTTATTCAAAATATTTGATAGACTCTGACGAAACTGATATGAAAGAAAAAAGTGCTTCAAAATGTGCTTCAAAATGTGCTTCAAATTGTACAATAATTTGAATTTTCAATCTTTCGTATTTGCACATTTGTTTAATTTCGAGGGCTTAATGTTTGAATTTATTCAATTTTAAAGGTTTTCAATACATAATCAGTTCATTTCAAATTGTTTCTCTTTCAAAAGCTAATAATTGATAATTGTGCAATATTAAGACTTGCAATTTCACACTGTACAATTTTGAATATTTAAGGTAATTTTCAAATTAACAGCATTTAAAAATATAAATGGAGCAATTTCGAACTATATGCATCACTAATTCTAGATTGTAATATATTTCAGTTTAAACGGAAAGTCTTAATAGTTAACAAACTTTTAAATAAATAAATTTCTGGATTGAAGAGTTGAAATTCAAATATAAAAATTGCAGTAGATGTTGATTTTTACATGAATAACATCGTTCATATTTGGTTTAATTTCAATTTTAAATCGTTAAGAATTGCACAAATTAAAAAAATGCCTTATTAGTCATAAAATTCTAATTATACATGTCAAAAATTGATGGCCTTAAAAATTGAATTGTTCAAAATTGTATAGGGCAGACCACCCTACAGTAAATAATGGTCCTACAGTAGATAATGAATATTTAAAAACATAAATATGAGTAAAATAATTAATTCTAATTTTAATGTATTAACAAGTATCGTGTCTTAACTATTGATTTCATTAAATTAATTATTTTAGATGAATTAGTATTTTAAATTAATGATTGTCTACTGTAGGATCATTATCTACAGTAGAGTGGTCTCCCCTAGTATAAAACTGAAAGCACAATTTTCGAACTTTTGACGAAGTGCAAAGAACCGCACTTTATTGAGTCTAGAGTACGACAATTATTGCCAGTCATACAAAACATAAAAATTAAAGTAGAAGTTTATTTTTATATTGTTCAAAAAAGGCAGATTTTACATTGAAAGACTTAGTGGTCCAAATTTAAAGATTCCCAACTCAAATAAATTTAAATATAAACCATAAAACAATTAATTAAAGTATTCAAATTTTGCCTAACGTAAATTTGTATTGCTTCAAAATTGTAAATATTTTAAATAAAGGCCTTAATAGTAAAAAATTTTAAATAACTCTAAATGTCCAAAATCGCTTATTTAAAAAATTAGATTGTTCAAAATTGTTTAATATCAAATTGAAAGCTTTAATAGTTGCAAAATTATAAGTTTAAAGCATTTGCAAGTGAAACAAATTGAATATTAAAATCTTTAAATTAGAATATATTCAAAGTAGTAATCTTCGAAATTAAACAAATGTCCAGATGAAAAATGTTTAAAACTGTAGCTTGTCAAAATATTAAAAAATGTTTAAAATAATTAACATTTTAAGATCAATACCTTCTTATGTCACAATGCAAATTATTGTGAGTATAATAAGTATAATACAATTTAGAAAGACATCATTTTAAGATCCGTTCTATCGGATTTAAATTCAATTTCTTTATAATATTAGAATTTTTTCCATTTGACCAAAAGTAACAGAGCCATTTTAACACAAATTAAATGCAAATAAACTTAGAATCATAAATGCATCTAGACACATATTAATACTTGTAAAAATAATACACATTATTCATCGAGAGCAGTGAACTCGACGCTGGTGCATGTTTTGGAAAACTATTAATTAATTTATACTAAAGCGTTCATTGCATTGAATATTGCTGAGATATTAATATACATAAATTTTAAAGTTACGATATTTTTTTCTTGTATTTTAGTTGATACCTTTATTTAGTATTAAACGGGCCGCATTTCCAGTCCCTTTACTATCATATAATTAAAATTTTACTTGCGCCGCAAGAAGCATGTCGTACGTATAAATAGATATCTGCTTTCTATTAACTTAAATTTAAAATAAACTGCAAAATGCTTAAGTGCTTAATTATTATCAGTCTGCTTGTTATTTTATCGTTTTTTAATTAGCTGGGTTTATTAGATGAGACTTTCAATTTGCATCCTGAATAATCATATTAAAGCTCCCTACATGTGCGCATGAAAGTAGTCAGCCTTCTAAAAAATATATTTTAGGCAAAAAACTTCACAAACTGGGTGAGCTTATGCTTCCATTTACAGTTCAAACACAGGTTGTAAACGCGACTCAAATCACGTCAATTTGCGCAGTTAATTGCCGGTTATTTGGTCCAAGTGAAAAAGCTGTAAGTGAAATGTCCAATTTTGTTCCTGAGTGGTACAGTAATAATAATAGCATCAATGTGTTTATTTCTTTCTCTTGTGTTACACTATTATGACATACATTTCCCCAGATCAATTAAATGGTTTTAGAAAGCGATTGAACGTCAGAAGAAAATCGTTCAATCGATCCAAATCGATAAGAAAAGGCAGAAACTATTTTGCGACATACGAGAAACGTAATTGGGGCCACTTGCTACGCTTATATAGGTACTATTCCCGAGGAAAAATTTTCGCCAATCGTTGGATTTGAAATTCAGATTGAAATTGATTCGTCGGCACTAAAAGAGGTTAGTTTCTTCAGTGCAACGAAGAAAGGAATTCTATAAAATGAGAAAGTCAAAGATTTTATTTATTTCATTGGTTCTTTGATGGACAAATTAATTAAGAGAAGACCTTTGAAGGTGAAATAATATTGCAGAGAGGCAGGTATTTCAAATATGAGTAGTTGCAGAGAATTTAGAAAACCAAGAAATAGAATGATTACCGACATATATTCATTATTTAAAATCAACTCATTCTAGGACCACAGAAAATGATCGAGAAAATAAAGTATTTTTCTAAAATAAAGTTGAAAATGGGCTAAGATATTTTATTTTTCTTGAGCTCATTTTGATAAAACCCATTTCTTTGGGTATTTTCTGGTGTGAAATGGAATTTCAATTAATGCGAATAAGATAAAGAGCAAGAAAATTGGTGTCACAATTACTGGGTACAAAGTCACGATTGCTAGGACGTTTAACTTTCCGTGCAAATTATTTATTCAACCCTCTAAAACTTATGAATTAATTAAAACATTTAAATAGTCTTTACATATTCTACTCTTTGTCCAAAAAATATAGGCACTTCGATTTTTGTACAGATTTTCGAGAAAATATCAGCAGAAAAAAATTCTAACAATATGAGACAACATGTATGTAACAGTTGAAGGTTTTACCAATACTGATACAGAATTTAAAAATGTTTACATGATTAGCGATTATTTTCTGGCGAATAAAAGGTGAAAAAGTACCATAATCGTATTATCATTTCCGAATACTAAACTTTGAATAGCTCTAAGCCACTGAAAGTAAATTATGAAAATTCTTTAAAAAAGATATGGCTTCGTTGATCCTTTCTGTGCACAATGGTGCAATTTAGAGCCAAAAATATATATTTGTTAATAAGTTGTTAGCCAAAAGACAGGAAGGTGTCATCTCTGAAACTAAGGGACGTACACAGATGATTCTTGAAGCCAATTACAAATTTTTGGCTTTTGACAGTGCTTTATGTATTTTCAGCGAGCAAAGTTGCACTTGGCACTGCTGCCCGAGCAATACTACTGTCTCTCCTACTCAAGATGTTTACACAGTCCCTAAGTCCTGATGCAAAAAAAAAAAAATACAATTGCCTCGATTATCGCAAAGTCTTTTGTATTTTTCCCAGAAGTAAATAATGTTTTTCAATATTCAAGTGCAACGTTTTTGCTCATTTAAAATACATGCAGCACTTTCAGAAGCCAGAAATGTGTAATTTGCTTCGAAAAATCATCTGTGTACGTTTCTTAGTTTCGAAGATGTCACCTCTCGACGTTTTTGTTAACAACTTATTAACAAATGATTATTTTTGGCTCTAAATTTCACCATTGTGTACAGAAAGGATCAAAGAAACTATACATTTTTTCCGAATTTTCATAATTAATTTTCAATGACTTAGAGCTATTCAAAGTTTAGTATTCGGAAATGATAATATGATTATGGTACTTTTTTCACCTTTCATTCGCCAGGAAATAATCGCTAATCATATGAACATTTTGAAACTCTGTATCAGTATTGGTAAAACCTTCAACTGTAACATGCGTGTTGTCTCATATTGTTAGAATTTTTTTCTGCTGAGATTTTCATGAAAATCTACAAAAATCGAGGTGCCTATATTTCTAAAACAGACAGTAGTGACACACGGTAAAAAAAATTGAGCTGTGACAGGGATATTATTCCTTATTATAGCCAAACATTAGGCTGAAAACGAAAGAAGGAATTTAGAAAGATCCCTGAATCAGCGAAAATGAATATCCTTGACCATTTTCCATATACCAGGGATATCGTATAGTCAAACCCCT
>NC_046661.1:56594931-56612282 GCF_010883055.1 Belonocnema kinseyi | reverse complement strand
ACTCTTCTAACTAAACGTTTTACCAAATCCAAGCGTACACTTTCTTTGAGTTTAATATATTCTCTATTCACTCGTTCGCCTCAAGAATTTTTTTTCCGTGCATTTATCGTCTTCTTTGGAAAACAGTTGAAAAATGTCAGGAAGCTCAAAACTTAACAAAATGGCGTCCATTTTTTGAAAATATTAAGACCCTATTTTCACGACAATCCTACTTTTATATTACTTGCCATTTTTTATTAAATTTTCACTTATATTAGGAAGTCATCCTGTAAGTTTTGTGCGGTCCGATCTATTTGTTTGGCCATTAATTTATTTTCCAAAAATCATACGACTTTTCAAGTGTACCCTCGAGTGTACCAATCTGTCTGATTTGAAATGAATTCGGTTTTATTTGTTTTTTTAATTTTTAGGAACGAAAAATTTTATTGAACTTTTTTTAAGAGTGTGCAAAAGTTTTCTAATATATTTTAGAATCTTTTTGAATGACCTTGAAAATCAGAATTAATTCAAAATTTTCAAGAATGTTTCATATTTCACAAGAGAAACCGGTTTAATGGAAAATAGTAAGAAGGGCTTACAAGTCTCTTCTGCGGTAATTTTCCAAAAGCAATCACCCCTCTTATTGTCTGGAGGTAAAATAGGTGCATACCATCCTATGCGTGCGGAGGTAATAATACAGGTAATAATGCAGAAGACAGATAAATCGACTGACCGTTATAGAGATAGTGAAGAATTTCTATTTACGTTAGAAACGCGGTAATAACTTATGCGTCTTCGATTTATAATTTATTGCCTCGGGTTCGGAATGCTCACTGGAGTTTATGTAGAAGAGGATGATATCGTTATAGATGTAGAAAACCTTTTCACATCGGGAACCCAATAAAGAATGAGCGAATTTGAGAAAAAATTTCACACTCAACTTATTTATGCTTAAAAAAATTAAATTCGGATTTTTAACTGATAGGTAGAAAACTCAGTCCTCGATTTTTTTTGTGTTTCACATCATAATTTTTTTATTTTGGCAATAAATACAGATAATTAGAAAACTTGAAATAGCCTAGGGGTGTAAAATTTCAGATATAAAGGAAAAACCTTAGTAATTTCTGACATTTGCCGATAACTATTATAGAAATTGTTGCAAATTATGGAATTTCAGAATTGTTCAGAAATGTGAAATGTTTCACGATGAAACAAAATAAAATTGCTCAGAAAAATTTTGCGAATAAAACCTTGAATTAATCTTCTGTTTAAAAAAAAATCAATAATTACCATATACACATATTTAATACTTCAACATTGGATATGAGTTTATACGTTTACTTGTGGGGATAGTTAACATTGAAAACCGAAAAAATACCGTGTTAACCTGGGTTCTGAAAACAGTTGATTGTGTTGGTGCCTGTCATCGTCCATAATTTCCAACATTTCCGACATAGGAGGGTGATGGGTGATCACGATTCGATTATATTTAGGAATAGATTATTAATAGAAGAAAAATAGATTTTTATAAATCCGAAAAACCAAATGGATCATTTTTTTTTATTGCTACAGAGGGTTAATTTTCTTCTGATTTCAAGATGTTCTGGGGGATTTTGAGGATTTTTGATCCTAGATTTTTTGGAACTTCAATCGATTTTTATAAACTTCATAGAATTTTAAAAATTCCGAAAGATTTAAGGGGACTTTAAGTAATTTTGAGAAATTTTGAAGGATTTCAAGAAATTCCTAAAGATTTAGAAGGATTTCCAAAGATTTTAAATGGTTCTACAGGATTGCAAGTGCGTCTTAGGGATTTAAAAGGTTCTTAAGAGACCCCCGAAGGATTTCATAGACTTAAAAAAATTTCAAAGGATTTTAAAGAACTTCAAGAGATTTTGAAATATTTGCAAGGATATTAAAAGGTTATTCATAATTTTTAAAGATTTCAGAGTAATTTACGACAATTCAAGAGATTCTAAGAACAATTATTGAATTTTAAAGGATTCCAGGAGATTCCCAAAGATTTTCAAGGATTTTAATAATGTTTTAAGGGATATTCAAAGATTTTGAAGAATTTTAAAGAATTTCCAGAGATTATGAAAGATTTTTAAGGTTTTCAAAATATTATTTACAGCTTCCATACGGAGAAAAATTTCATGACACTAATTCACGGAAACCCGTGATTTTTGAGCTACAATTTTTACGTGATTTAAAACCTCGGACTCTGAGATCTAAAAGCATATAATTCGAGACCTGAGACAGAAGGTGCGTGGTCTAATGCTTGAAACTTCGAGACTTATGCTTTAAAAGCAAGGGTTCCAAGATCTCAGTTCTTGCGCCAAAGTGTAATAAAATCAAATAATAATAATGAATAGAAATCGCCTATGAAATAATCTCCCGAAATTTCTCTCAGTGTAGAGATTTCAAAGTAATGGATAATTTGAAGGTATTTTAAAGGACTTTAAAGAATTTTAAGAGACTCTCAAGAATTTCCAAGGGTTTTAAGAAACTTTCAGGGGATTTCAAATATTTCCAGGGATTTATTTAGATTTTAATGTGTCTTACGGGACTCGAAACTTTTTTGAGCGATTCAAGAAGCGATTTGTTGAAATTGATTATTTCGTATCAATTAATTGGAAAAATAATATCTACCCTTGTAAAAAATAAACTAAATACTTAATAACTTATCTTAATAGTGATTCATAGGTTTTTATAATTAGCGAATAAATATCCAACGAAGTTTTAAAGTGACCACTGATATCAGAGGAAAGCATCTAAAATACAATAAAAATTGCGTGAATGTATGCTAAAAACGGAAAATAAGTTCAACATCATAATACAAAAAAAATTTTATCAAATAAAAAAATTAACTGAATCTGAAAACCATTCAGTGAACAAAATATAACGGATCTAAGCATAATGCAAATTAGGTTAAAAATTATATGTATAAATAAAGGTCGTTAAAAATTGTGTTTGATTTTTCGTAAACAAAACTTTCAAGCTCACCAGGGAAACCGATATAGGATAAGAGTTCGTTAGTTTGATTTGAAAGTATTTATGTAATTACTCATTTATATTCATGTATTTTCAATTTTTCTCGAAATTTATATCAGTGGTTAGGTCCCTTTTTTGGTAAATGGCTTCAATTTTGGGATTTTAAATCTTAATATTTCATAGCAACGTTTTCTCCATGTTTATACCAAGAATCTAAACAAATCCCTAACTATTTTGCGTACACAGAAAAAACAAAGTGAGAATCTAGCACTAATTACAGAGTATCATGTAACTGCCAAAAAAATTAAACTTGGTAGTGTGAATGGTACTTTTACACAAGGTATCGTTTCCCTAGGACTTGGGGTACGAAACGCCACCCGCTGCCAATTGCTTTTACAGGTTTCCGGGATAAACAACAGACGGTAGTTTCGTATCCCAACTCCCAGCAAAATGGAACCCCATCTTGAAATTAGGTGCAACCAAATTCATTCCAGTATTTTTACTGTGTACACGCGAGAAGCAAACATCACTTTCAGTGCGAATACTCCATAACCTGTTATAGGTTTAGAGTTGTGCGCCTGGAGCGATTGTTAGAGAATAGCTGTGTGCCAATGACGGTATAAGAGTTGAAAGCTTCTGCGTCCGATCGGAATGGAAGTTGATACTTAGGCGTTTTTGCCGCTGTAATCCATTTTAATAACTTCACTAAGAAGGAATTTCGCTGATTGAACGTTTCCGAGAATATTCTCGATCAGGCATGTTTCTTTCGAACGTGATCGGCTTGCGCTGCTAGGCTTTTTCGCTCAATGCTGTTTGCCAGAGTTAGCGAGCCAACAAATAATCCACCGCGATTGCGTGCACCAGATAAGTGTTTAGACAATGTTTATTCTGCTGTCTACACTGAAGCCTTACGATGACTATCGACGTCCGACAATCACACAATTTATTACCTCATTTGTTACGTTAATTCAATCTAGATTTGAGCCCTCGCGGTAACGCTAAGGAGCGGAACTTTCAGCGGCATTTACACCTTGTGAAGGCATAACGGCGGGTGTGAATGCGAGCTCCTATGTTGGCTCGTAAATTTCGCCTCATCGATGAGATAAGGTTTTCTTTACCGGCGAAAAACTTTCGTGGAAAAGTGCCCAGCCAGCTATACCGCCCTGATAAAAATAACTTACTTCCTGCGGATATATAACCGATTTTGCACCTTTAGTGCAGATAGGAAGTTTCAGAGATAAAAATTCAGTGTGTCTATTCCCATCGTGCTTTTACATCAATACGCTCTAATTCGACCATAAACCGGGGTTTGGATGTAAACTTAAAAATGTCGTGATCCCTAATCAGAGGCCAGACTGTATCCTTATTTTTCGTGACAATCACTTTGCCTTGAAAGGACTGGTATATTTCAGCCCGCTACTCGGGAATCCTATAAACTTAACTTTACTTATTCTCTTCCTATATAATTTAGGATTTTCACATTCCCCCGGGTAAAATCCAAAACCCTTTTTCAGGAGGAAAATGACCAAAGCACCAAAGTCACCGTAATAATGTGCTCCCGTTAACAAAATGAGGCGAGAAACTCAATTTTAGTTTCTATTTTAATTTAATTTTCTCTAATCTTCTATTCCGGCATATCTTGCCGTAGATAAATCTTTAAACTTATTGGAATTAATCTTAAACTCTCTGGAATTCAAGGTCTCAAAATAGATTTAAAAATAAAGACTTCACTAAGATATGTTTAAAAAGAATTACAATAATTCGCGTGACGAATATGTCTTGAACTAACACACTTCACTTTGAAAACAACATAAAAATGTATTCCTTTTTTGTAATAGTTGTGAAAAATTCTTTCGAAATTAAGATTGCTTCTGAAATTATTTGACTATTTAATATATATTCAAAATTCTTAAAAGTATGAAACAGAAAAACCAAAGCAGTCCAAAAAAATCTCAAACATCGATATATTTCAAAAAGTCTACAGAATTGTCTCAAAACTGACAGTTAATTTCTACGGAACCTAGGAATAATCTCAGGAAAATTAGGATCTGAAGTAACTTCATATGAAAAAAAAACTGAGAAGAATTTTACAACCAATCAAGTATTATGAATATAAACAGAAATTGTGGTAGAGAACTGTCACTATCAAGTGTAAAAAAAGTTGTCTATAAAGATATTTGGTTTTTGAACAATCTCAGTTCCAAAAAATATCAAAAATAAAAAGCTTTATCCTAATCTTGAATGAAATAGTATTACGAAAACTTGACCTAATACCTTGAAACTCGAGACTTTCTGTTAAAAATATCTTGATAAAAGTGAATAGTTAAGTTATAGAACCTTTAGAGTCGAGATTTTATCTTGACATGAGTTGATAATTGACAGTTCATCATAAAATAATCTCGAAAATAAATTCCTCATATTCAAAAGTCCGGGAAACGGTTTCAAAATAAAGTTTCACTTTAGAAATAATTAACGAAAATAGACTTCTATATCTTAAATTTAAATCTCTTTTGTACAAAAGGGGCAAATAAAAAAAATGGATACTCTGGAGCCAAGAAAAGTCAGTAAAACAAAATAAGAAAGTTTGTATGTTAAACGCTTTGATCTTCAAATTCTAGAGATGCCAATCACTTTCTGCATACTCAAAAGTTTATCAGTTTTAAAATCCGAGCTCTCAAAACAGGACTCATGCACGCTTATTCATTAATTAACCAGTGAAGTTTGATTAACATTCATGTATCTGATCAAACTCAGTTCATGAATGATTTTTCAGAAACGATGCTTCAGTACTTCACGATAGACGTTGCAAAACTTTTTTTTCAAATAAAAAAAACGAATTTTCAAATAGAATATAGATTATAATGTGTAAAACAGATATAAATGCAAAACAGATTTTAAAGTTAAAAGGAGATCTTTGATTTACTTTGAGGAGGAAACTAAAACAACCCATTATGTCTACGTAGTCACGCAGCATCACCTTTTACGGTTCTCAAATTAAACATTTACGCAGTTTTTTATGTATTCAAATGCGCAATTGTTTTTCTTGAATATTGATTTGTTTTCTATTTTCACATACATTGTCCGACGATCAAGTGAAAAAGTTTATATTTATAAATTCCTCGATACTGAGTTTCATAAAAATTTCTTTTTAGTTACTACGTCTCAACGCTCATTGACGTTTATAACCGTAATTTTATTGCTTAATCAAGAAGTACTGCTCATTGGCTTGGCAAGATTGATACACGCCTTAAGGTTTAAAAATATAAGGCTTATGACACTTTTTTATTTATATGAATTTAAACTTTCCCAATTAAAATCTTATTTGTGCTTATAGATTATGCTTAATGAATGTGAGTAGTTTGACAGGATAATAATTATTATGTGACGCTAATTAAAACATACTCAAAATAAAGCCTCAAGATAAAATTATCTCCTTGTTAACATGTTTTATCTACGCTTTTTTGTTCAAAGCTGTTTGGTTACTCCAATTAAAACGAGCCAACAGAGCTGTGGCCGAACGAATCCATCATCGTTCCTTTCTCATGACAAGTTCGACAGGACATTTGACACAAATGTCTTTCCGATTGGAACGCTTGTAGCTTGATTTGCAAATATTGTTTTACACACTGTTTAGAAGAATCGGAATGAAGGAATTTTTAATTGGTTTAGCCAAATGTGCCACCCGAAGCTCTTTCTCAGGTCTGAAGTGCCATGTACATCATTCCCCTACTTCTTAAATCTGTACCAATCCAGATAACGGACAAGATCCACATTCCTGAATGTCCTGTACTCGTTTCTTAGATATCACACGTTGCTTTACAAGCTTGGTTTATTTCAAATTTTTGGACACTTCTACTAACATCATATTAACTCGTGAAAAACTTTTTAAACCAAATATAGATTTTCCAAACTATTTCGAAATCTTGTAAGTCCCTGGGAGTTTAAAGACCATTAAAAAAATATTTCTATACACTTCAGGGGTCGAAAGGTGTTGGGCCTAATTTAAATTAGGTGTAAGCGCAACTCACCGTCAGGATCAAGTAGCTGTTTCCAAAAGAGCGAGCGGGTCACAAAAATCACTTGTTACCACAATTTCTTTACAGCATTCCTTCCACTTTCGGGCGCAATTCCTTAGGAAGGAGGAATGTATCTTCCACAATTTACCACCCTATCACAGGGAGCTGCCCGCGTATCACAAATTGGTATCCTCACGATAAAAACCAGCACGTCACCGACGTGAGAAAATGACGAAGAACTAATACCGACACTCAAGAAAACACTCAAGCCTCCTGTATATTAAGGATCTTTGCAAACAGCACCTGGAACCCCTTATGAAATTCCCTTCACCTCCAGGTAGAAATTTTCTGATTGTTATCAGGGTTTCGCGACAGAGCAGCGACAAGCTTTGTGTTCCAGAAAAATTACGCCCAAACTTCTAATCGTTTTAATTAGACGCCAAGAGAATCCTCCTGATGATTAATCCTTTGTTTGCCGCCGGTTCAACGAGTCTTGCTTTATTTTCATCATTGGTGTCTGAACCCAAGGATCCAGACTAGGGAGAAGAAAGGGGACTTGATAAGAGTGTGTCCAAGAGTTTTGACGAAGCTTCTTCGGAATTTTAGAACTGACGTTGGGGGAGATTCCTTCAATTGAAACCAGGTAACAGACGAATTACAGATGATAAACAGCTGACCAACTGAGAAACAATTAATAAACAATTTATGACGACGCCTTTTGAGTATATGATCTAACAGTTTTGGATAAACGTCGTGGAAATCTCTGATCTTGATATTTGTTCAAAGGACGACGATGAACCACTTTCAATGAATTTTAGATGATCTGACACTGCAAGATCCAAGGTCACTGAAGATCTCACCGCCGCGTATTTCCCACGTGTTCACACGCGCACAACTCCCTCGTGATCGATGGAAAAAAATTCGTAGGTGGTGTTGCTCGAATCAGAGTGTCACCAGGCCCATACTCTGTCCCTTTACTTTACGACAAAATCGGTTCGCGTTGCATGCCGGACTTGTGCATTACGCGCGCTTTACGACCTGCGACGAGAACGATAATGATATAACAATAGCCGTGCGTTCTCCGCTGGTTCAGATCTTACACTGAAGAGTAGGGTACACATACACATGTGTGTCGGGCCGGGCCGGCAGGCTGGCAGGTAGGTAGGTTGAGAAAAGGAGGTAGGTAGAGGCTAAGGTAAAGGAGGAGGTGGAGTGTGGCGACGGAGGAGGGAGCCACCTCTTGTGCACTGACAGACACTCACTAACACCAACAGGTTCAGGGGCCTGAACGCACACTTTCCCGGAGAATACACCGCGGCACACACCTTCGAGTGGCGGCTGCTGGAGACACGCGAAGAATCGAACCGTAAGCTCGTATGGGTACTCGTATGTCTATAGAGGAGAAAACGCTAGGCCATACCATGCCATACTATACCACACACGATAGGTATATCCAGCTTCCCTCTACCCTTCACTCCGCACAACCGCGGCTGACTTACATACGATACGATACGAGCAAGCCACAAGGTAGGCAGGTAGCGCGCAAACTAAAGAGACTGAAATGAGAGAGACAAGTCGAGAGAGAGAGAGAGAGAGAGAGAGAGAGAGAGAGAGAGAAGGCAACAATCAAAGAGTAAGAGAGTGAGAGATGGACCTTGGAGGGGAAGACGGGGACTAACCACTGAAAAAGAGACGGGAGTTGATGCTGCCTCAAGCGTTGGAGGGGTGTTTGCTGCTTCCGATGCTGCTGTTGCTTCTGCTGATATTGCTGTTGAAGCCGCGGGCTTGAGATCCAGTCGTGCAACTATAAAGTCCGATCCCACCTTCTTTCAAACATAATAGAAGAAAGCGTAAGTCCAGAAGGACCCGGTTCAGGTTCGCTATTAGATCATGTGGTCGGCAATCACATCTCTCGATGTCACACTTTTTTCAGAATGAGACCTCACCTTACCGGCTATTGAAATCACCTTGATCTAGAATTTGTGTTGCTCCCCACTTTCTCGTATGGCTAGTATCTAATTCTTTTCGCAACTTTTAAATTGAAAATAAACTACACTAATGCTTATCAGCTAAGACTTGAAACTTCTCTAGAGGAAGAAAAAGAATTGACAGTTGAGCTTGATGGTTCCAGGTCTCTTTATCTACCTTACTCTGCCTACTCTGTCCGGTTCACCTGTCATCTCCTCTTATCTCGGGCAATCGTCCATCCATCTCGAAGCTGCTACCTTAGTCTTTCTCTTTTGCTAAGTCATGGCAAGTCTTGATTTTTTTTGTCGCTTTGCCTTTTTGCTACTTTCTTGTTTCCTGTGGTTGTAGATAACCAGTCAGTATCCTCCCTCGCGTGAAAACACGCAAGTAATAGCCCTCGGAATGACTAAGCGACAAAAGTGATCTCTCTTCCGTATTATGACGCAACCAAAGAGGGTCTCATCGAGAATCCATTTTAAAATTAAATATGTCTCAAACGTCTGACCACTTAGTATAATTTGAGTGATTGGTCTATATTTATAACCCATAGATAAGATCTTCTCTTACGATGATCAGTCACCTGAAACTGGTCTCTCCATCATTCATAACCCATTTTCTTTAATCTCAAAGAATTTTACATATAATATTATTATCACTTGATCAATTTTTCCTGCTACGCACAAACGTTGTTATTTCAGTTCCATCTTTAGATTGACGATTCATAATGAGACGCTATGCAAATTCAGAAATCGGTATCATAACTTATTTGTGCGATATCGTGCATATACGCACACGTGGTCAATCGGGCATGCTTCACGGACCGACACGACGAGACTTGGCAGCTAGGAGCAGATAAGAATACCGAAGAGGGACTGGCAATTACAACCGAATGAGCGGGTTGCCGAGTGTTCTCGATTTTTACGCACACGCGTCCATCGAGAAACGATTCGAAATATCGCGGGGAAAGAAATCGACTCAAACTGACATGAATTATATGTGGAGCCAGTCTGTAAAAGTACCTGCCCACTGATTCCCGTATTAAAGTAGCCGCACTAAACCCACTCACTGAAGTGGATTTCCTAACGACTCACTTACATTTTTTTTGCATTGTAATATAAGAAAAGCATCAAGAGAATTAATATCTCCTTGATACATGATTCGAGCTCTGTTTTGATGGCCACTTTACAGATTTGTAATTTAACGTCTTCTTATTGCCTTCAGAGTCCTTGGATCTGACATTCATGGGCAATTAATGATATGCAAAAGAATTGAGAAGGAAATAGACATTTGATGATGAAAATATTTTTAGAGAGTATGAGTTGCTTGGCAATTAGCATAGGTACATTGTCTAATTTTCTTAGAATTAGAAAGTTGTAGATTGTTTTTATTCGAAACAAGAAGTAGCTTTTTCAGTACAGGTTTCTTCATTCTAGGCAATATATTTCTGAATAGCGAAACAAGTTGTTCAATAAGTAGAGGTTGCTTTAGATATGAAGCAATCTGTTCAATGCTGGAAGTAGCTTTTCCAAATAGGTAAATAGTTTCTGTAACTGAAAAAGTGTTTCTTCAATTCGAGTAGCAGCTCTTTCAATTCGAGTATTAATTTGCTAAATAGGGGTAACAGATTCTCCAAAAAGAAAAGTAGCTTTTTCAATCGAAGTGCAACATTTTGAATACCGGGAACAAGTTATTCAATGAGAAAGGTTTTCTCAATATGGAAGGGAATGTTCTCAATGCTGGGGTTAGCTTCTCCAAACCGTAAAGAAGTTTCTTTAACTAACAAGGTGCTCCTTCAATCCAGAAAACAATTTTCACAATGCGGGGAGCAGGTTTCTCTATTTGGGAAGCAAGTTGTTCAATAGGGGGCCTTTATGTTGAAGCACAGTAGTTTCATCAATCGGGGTTGCCACTCTCTCTATACTCTATAACAGGTTTCTCAAGATGAGAAGCAAGATGTTCAATAGGAGGAACACGTAGCACAATCTGAAGGGAACCTGGAAAATTGTATATACAGATCAGAAAAATTAATAATTTGTACCTTGAATTTAAAAATTAGCGAATTATCTTCAGCTTCACGAAGCGATGTTCTCCATTGTGCTGACGAAGCGACCGGTTGCGGCTGTCGACAGCAAAAAGGGACGTTTTGGTGCATGTGGACAATGGCGCGGCAGAATCGCGCAAGAACTGGTCGTTATTGTATTTTCGCGGGAGTGCGTACCGGGAGCGAAGAACCAGTCACTTGGCACTTAGAACGTGACGTGAGTCCGAGTTGGATTTATCGCGTGTGCCTCGAGACATTAACGGCCGAAAGCGTCAAGGGCGACTGAACTCGACGGAGTGATAATGGCGAGTTCTATCTGGCCAGAGGGAGAGGAGAGAAGAGGATGCCTTGATTTGGAAAGTGAGCAGCGCCCGGCTTGTCGTTCATTGAGTGGAGGTATGCAAAGTGTCCGACGCCTGTGTCGACCGCATCGATAATTCGATAAAGTGTCCTCTCATTACCCTATTGATTGCTCCATTGTGCCGGGACGCTTCTCAGACACCGACCTCGGTAGAGCTTTCAACCCTCCACTTCTTCCTTCCCCATGCCCCCTCCTTCTTTGCAATCCTTGTCCCTCTCAGTTCGTTTACACACGAAAGTAACCGGTGCTGTGTTGGTCGGTCGAATTCGCCGTTGTCACAGTGTGTTAACCCAATTTGCTCGATGACACCTCCGGCCTCTGGGGAGAGCCTCTTCTCTGAATATCTTCTGAAAGCGATGAGTCCACTGAAGTGCGTCTCGGACCCTCATTCTATTCCAATACAGCGTAACTGATCCGACTGCTAAATACTAAGGATGACGCAACACAAAGTACAATCCCTATAAATTAGTGATTGATAGCTGATATTGGTGACGAAGACAAAAATCAACGGAAAGATAGTGCCTTTAAAGGTTAAAGTTCGATTTTCTTTTACACACTCCTAAGTAGAAAATTCTGCGAAGAGAAGAGAATATTAAGAGGAAGAAAGTACATATTTTATGCTGGTGGCGAAAAATAGACGATAAGTTATTGTCCTAGGTCAAGCGAAGAGTAGACGTGAATTTTAACGAGGTTCCCAAATAGTTATTTATTATAACTCACTGTAGAATGGCCTTGATTTCAATGTGCATCAGAAAATGATCAAAGGTTCACCTGTACAAATTCTTCTACTCGTAACATCTGGATTGCATTCGACGTAGGTTGTAAAACATACAGATCTGTTATACAAGCTTATTATGTAAATCTTGTATTATGAAGTGTGAGGTTTTCGACAATAAATAGAAAAAGGTAATCGTATTCCACTTTTAGGTACCTTATGTTACACATCGACCTGTCTAAATAAAGTCTACTTAAAAAATTCAAAAAAAATTTTCTCTGAATCTGATTTGAATACGAGAGTAATCTGGGATTGAGATCGGACATATATGTCTCTCAGACCTAATTTAAAAATCAAGCTTTTAAAATCAAAGTTTCGTTTTCAACAAGCCACAAACTAGAGATATTTTTGTACATGGCATTTAAAACTTGATTTTCAAGGAGACCTGAAAACCCAAATTTACAAGTGTTGTCGTCTCAGATCGTTGACCTTTCTCTAAGCCTAAATCGATCCAGGAAGGGTCTGAGTTGACCGATGGATCTTCATCTTTCAAGATTCGCCGGCTGAGTTTCATTGGGTCCCTCGGTGAGTAGATGTCGATCGATTATACCTGGGTCCAAGCGGTGACGAGGGGCGACCTGACATGCTGTGCATCCTAATTGAATCGTCAGGTTCAAGCTCGTTGGGTGTGCTGACGGTGGGTATGTGACGGACAGCGGTCGCGTCATTGTGAGACACTAGGGGATCTCTCAGGGGGCCCTTTTTGGCATCGGTGCCTTGACTCGACAGCAGGGTCGGTCGCTGGCACTGGCCAATGTCGCTTCTACGTGGTGCTCATTCCTCGCGGCTATGTAGTAGATCCGTATGCATGTAGCTGCGTCCCGTACCCGTGCATGTGGGCGGGGCACACCGTGCCATTCTATTTCAGCTCAGCTTTCATTCATAACTCGGTTTTTAATAGCTCCGCTGCACTGCAACGCGACGCGCAAGGCCTCTGCAAGACCGGGGATCTTGCATTCCCTTTTAGCTTCTTCAATATTAACCCTATTTAAACAAAATTTGATCGGCTTTTGAGAACAAAATCAATGTTTGAATTTCGAGTTTGAAATGTTTTGATTTGGGACTAATGATTCAATTCAAAACTTTCACAATTGGTCAGCAGCATATGTAATTAGTCACTTTTGGATTTGATCCTTCTCAGGAGTGGCAAATTCTGTATCAGCAGCAAAGATTTGTACAGCTACTAGCGCATTAGAACCCTATCATCAGTAGTTTCCGCATCTCCAAAAGGGCAAACAAACTCCCGGGGTATTTTCTTGAGATTCTCTAAATGGCAGTCGTGATTTGCATCCTCAGGAGATTTTCTATGCTTAATTTCTCTACCATTAAACTACTTCCCTTTGTATGGTAGGATCAACGCATTTCAAGAGTCTCCTAATCTCGAGCGACATCGGAGGAGTGATTGACGACGGTGATCGCGAACTATGCAGGCAGTTTTGTGGAGGCAGCAACGTGGGAATCATTTTAAAGAGAAGGTCGATGATGAAGGGGGAAGGGGGGTAACTCTTCACAACAGTGTTCTCTCTGCTCCTCCTTCTTTACGAGCCAGTTTATGGCGTCACGTGCATGTGCAACGTCGCCTCTTGTGTGCGTTCATGTGCAGTTTCCAACGCGCGGAACAGGTATTCCCCATTGAAATAAAGTAACGTCGCGATATGAAATATGCCCCCTTGTACAACTTGATAATCCGTGGTTACCATAAATCCTGAGTGATTATCCGCGTGTCTATTTATAAGCTTGTGGCATCGCCTCCGCTTCCACCTCCTCCTTACATCTACCCTCCACTCGACTTCCCTATTCTCTACAAGCTTTCTCCTCTGAGAATCAAAGGGAAGATTGATAGGGCCGAAGTAGAGAAAATGAGAAGGATTGGTGTACAAGTAGGAGAGAAGTTTTGACTTCTTCTAATCTGTATTAACATTGAGGTACTTCTATATAGACAGAGAGAAGGCAGCTTAAATTAGCAGATGATATTCCGGATCAGGCTTTCTCGCTAGGCTTCTAATTTCTATCACAGCTGATGAGTTGATTGTTTAATTCTCTTGAGAAAAGAATCCCCGGCATCAGGTACCTTAATAGTTCTATGGAAACTATTGTTCCTAAGCTGATAGTGTAAATCGGGCAACCTGATCCGAAGGTTGGTCCCAGAGAAACGGCTGCATAATGGAAGCTGCCTTTAACAATCGCGTAGAAAGACGTCGGTGCGTTTTATATTGAGGAATATTGGGGCATTGTGGTGGGACTGGATGTGTGCGTGCATTGACAATGGGAAGCTCAGTGGGTGCGTTAATCCGGTATGCCGGACTGTGGGAATATTTTGGGGAGAGACGGAAAAGGATCAAGAGAGCTGAGAGAAAGGGGAAAAGCAAGAGTCAAGAGAAGAGAACGGAATGAGAGGAATAGAGAGAGAGAGGATATTGGCTCTATTGTTGCATCTGATACTATCTGCCATGCACGCGATGCCTCTGTCGGCACTGTCGACCTTAAATCGGGCTAAAGGTCTTACGCAGTCTCCTTGATCGTGTAACCCGATGTAACTACACAGTCGTGAATAATTTATTCGGAGCGAAATACTTACATGTCGAGTTCGACGTATTATTATTATGCTTCGTATACTTAGACATGCATCGCCTCTGACGATCTTGACTTCAAAACCTCTTCATCGGCCGATGCTTAGCATTAGAAAGGCGAGTGCAGGATCAGCTTAAATTGCAATCAGCGTTTCCAGAATAAGAATATTATAATTAACGGTTGTTTAAGTGAAGGTTATTTTGTACTTCAGCACCTAATGCAAACTGAGTTAGTTATTCTCAGCCTTTGATTGGATCCTAATTCATAGTCCTAATTAGCGGCAGTTTATTTATTGCTGTAATACAGTTATTCTTGGCCGGTGAAGTAAGTATTGTGTCGGTAGCGCCAAGATATGAGTGTTGAAATTTTAGATGAATTATAAGGGAAAAAAGCGGTGGAACGATAGCATTGTAAAAAAAAGTCTGCGAATCGGAATAGCCCAGCGATGGGTTGTACGTTGGTGACGGTGATGATGATGCTGGTATTTTGTTCAGGAGGATTTTTCAGACAGCCGCATAATATTAATGGTAAAGTGGAATAAGAAAAGAAACGATCAAAGGTGAAGGAACTTGGAAGTAATAATGGTAGAGAGTCTTTTTTGTTGAGCAGGTTTAATCCCTTCCGATGCTCGAATAAAGTCGTCAGTGTAGCGAGAATGATCGACACACATGAGCCTTCCTGCCCACTCGCATCCGTGTGTTGACGACACAAACCAATCCTGATATTAAGATGTGTCACCTTTGAAATATTTATTATCCAATCAAACTCTTTATCTCCGGTAACAATGTTCCCAGATATACCACTAATGCATCTTCAGTCTGAACTTATTTTATGAGTTTCAGTGGCTTGTTTAAACGTTTCTATTTCCATGATGTATCTGGAATGGATAATTCAATATAAACTACATTTCGACATTGACTTTTTCACCACTCTTGTTAATTGAACTATAGTTTTCCCCTAGACCTGATTTTTGTTTTGACCAGACACTAATGATTTAGGAATTATGTTGGCCAAATAGCTATGGTGGATATACATTTTATTTTTACGCGGATTAAATCGCTGAAAGGAACAATCTGAAGTTATGACAAAGAAAAACTACTAAGGAATCGATGCGTAGTCCGAATTAAAATTTGCGTGCTTCTTAATAAAAACAGGTTCATTGGAAAATGAACTTTATCTATTCAGCAAAATTGTCTGTTTTCCCACCTAATATTTTTAAAGTATTAAAAATTAACTTCAATGTTTTTTATATTATTTTTTTAATCTATAAATGATCAAAATTTCTATTTATCGCAGGCTTCACATTTTTTCCCTTTTTCTCGTTTTTCCACTGAGATATACGAACTGAATTAATAGAACCAAATAAGAAAATACCAATATTTTGGGTACAAAGTTCATTCTATTCAGTTGAAAAGTTTAGTGTTCAATTTTTTGTTGAGACTTCATATTCATATTTTTTATCACAAAATTAGTTATTTCGTTAGAAATTTAACATTTTTGGTCAAAAGTCATCCCTTTTAATTGAAAATGTGACAGTTTTGTTGAAAAGATTTTTTTTTGCTTGAAAGTTCCACAATTTAATTAATTTCTTTTCTTACTTGAGTAAAAATGTTTTTCGGTTATTGTTTAAAATTCAACTATTTTGTTGAATATTCATCTTTTTGGTTAACAATTTAACAAAAGTTGAACTACTTTCTTAAACACTAATTTTGTTGGTTAAAGCAAGGGCGTAGCTAAAAAATTGAGGGGAGGGGGTTTGCAGCGACTCACAGGAGAATATACAGGAGGTTATTATGTACATTGTTCAAGACTTTTGGGTGGGAGGGGGTCAAACCACAATCACCCCCTGCCCACGGCCCTGGGTTGAAGATTCATCATTTTAGTTAAAAACTCATCTCGTTAGTTGAAAATAATACAAGTTTTTGTTCAAAAATGATTTTTAAAATTAAGAATTGAATTATTTGGCTGAAAACTCAACTGTTTTGTTAGATGAAAATTTAAGTATTCTATTTTTGGTAAAAAGCAATCTATCTTAGTTTAAAAATTCAACTACTTGCTTAAAAATTGATGTAATTTTGGTGAAAAGTCAATTGTTTTCCTAGAACAATAGTCTTCTTGGTTGAAAAATCAACTATTCCGTTGAGAGCTAACTTTTTATTTAAAAATTCAACTTTTTTTATTGAAAATTCATCTATTTTGGTCACAAATGAAACTTTTTGTTTGAAAATGAATCTGTTTTTGAATAACTCCTTAAATAAATTTCCGAAAAAACTTATTTGGTGAAAATTACATAAGATAGGAGGAGGTGCGATAAAAATGTATGCACCCTAACAAAATGTACTACCTGTTTTAAAATAGCAAACAAAAATATTACGCAATTTATGAACGGATTTTGACGGTGATATTTTATAGGCAGTAACGGTTTACTTGGAGACTAATAAAACAATATTCTGGTACTAATCAAATTTTAATTTGGCGCTGGTATATTCCAGTTTTGATCAAACACAAAAATGTTAACATTCAATTATTTGGTAACTATTCGCATTTTACTAACAAGGAAACTATCCCAGGTGTCCCTCACCGATTTTGATGAAACTGCAATATGTTGTAATACATCGAAAAATAAGAGACACGTATTTTTTTTTA
>NC_046661.1:56587321-56594831 GCF_010883055.1 Belonocnema kinseyi | reverse complement strand
CGATAAAAAAAAATACGTGTCTCTTATTTTTCGATGTACTACAACATATTGCAGTTTCATCAAAATCGGTGAGGGACACCTGGGATAGTTTCCTTGTAAGACATTATAATCCATTAGTTATTAGATTTATTATTGATAATAAACGATCTAATATCCTGACAGGATTTTATCTTAAATGGTTTGCATCCAGTTTATGAGGCTTCTGATCTAAATCTTGTTTGTTTGTACTTGTGCATTACGAGTACTTCCGTTTTACTCGGAGACTAATAAAATTAATAGAATACTAAAATTTAGTAGATTAATACTGAAACTGTGTCTAATTAAAATGCTCGATAAATTCAAGCAAAGCAACCAATAAATTGAACTAAATTTTCAGCAAATCGAACTTGGCAGCATATATGCTCTAAATTTTAAATCTAGATGCCGACATATATAGCCGGATATTAATTTTTAGTTTACAATAACGTTGACTATAATCGTGTTAAATATTGCATGAAATTTACAGTTGGAATATCGACGCGAGCGGAATTCAGTTGCTGTTCTATTAGGAGCAATCATCCGGTTTTAGTCATCAAGGCTATTTGAGTTCAGTTTTACATCAAAACGCGTAAACTCTGATTCTTATAATCCAATCAGAATAATCTAGAGTTTTACGGTTAATTATCTTCGATACCAGAATATTTTTCGATAACATTATTACTAAAAGAGGGTCATGATGCGTGAGCACAGTTTTATGTATTTCCGCGTATGTGCGAATCACCGATAAATTCTCTAGTTTATGAACCCAAAGATCTGTCTCAAAAACCAAACACGCTCATCGAGCTCGGACAGTCGCTCATTAATAGTCGAGATGGTCGTTTTGCCTTTTCAGCAGCATTAGTTGCCTCCAGGAAATTCTTGCTCAATTTACATTCAATGGTGTTTCCAGAATTTTTATGTTTTAGTAATGGTCGATTAGAAAGAAGATGATAGAAATTAGAGTTTGATCGTTTTTGCTCGGTAATTTGTAATACTAGAAGTTCGAATTGCCCGAATCGTGAAGTCTGCTATCAACGAGCTTCTGATAGGTACTGGCTACCTGCAGCTGTTTTATGTTATGTATATTTATAACCAACTGGAATATTACCGATTTGATATACCCCCTAAGAAAGTCGAGTATCATCCTCTCAGCTTGAGTGTGCTCATAATACACTGGTAAGGGTTACGAAATAGCAGTGGAATCATTGAGCACCAGTACTGACCAGTTACGGAAGAGGATGCTCGTGGCAATTTTCGCAAGATCTCCATTATCCGGCGCTAACTGGCGCAGAAAGAGTCTTCAGCTTGAACTCAGAATCACATCAGTCAAAAGTTCATCAGTTATAATCCAAAAACAAAATTAGAAGATAAGAATAAAATAACCGCAAGAAGAATGGGATACATGAAATTGAAAATAGTTCCGTAAAGTACTACCCATCGGTAGCACAACCTCTGACAATTACATGATTCAAAAGAAACAGGTTATCAGTTTAAACTACAAAATTATTACGTCTTGGTCAATGTCTGGAGGTCTTTGAAATAAAAGAAGTTAATTTGACAGATCATCCCCGCATAAAGCAACAAATCTAGTAACAATTTAGGTCAAGAGATGAAGTTGTATTTCTCAAAAAATAAAATTTATCACCTCATAGCTGATTCGAAGTACACTTAACTACCGATATAAGCACCCTCAGTTACTGCTATTCTTAGAATTTAAGTCCTCGGAATTTAGGTGATGCCGGGACCGCGGGACCGAAAAGGGGGCTGTACTCAGTCATGCATGCATGCATGACGAACATCAGCGTAGTGACAAAGGGGAAGTGTACGGGAACTCTAGCGCGCATAGGACGTAATGTTAGGTGTTCCAATTGACAATAGTTCGTGCGCCACTGATAGTGTTATTTTAGATTCCCCTGATTTATGGCGAAGGCCGCTGCAAGCCAAGCCCGAAACCGTGTTTATATCGGGAGTTAAGAGTATTTCTTGATATTAAGTTGGATATTGTCACTATACTGTTGGCTGAAGCTAGATATTTTGAATAAAAACATAGAATAAATACAGGAAAAAATACTGAATAACGCAATTTTCTAGACAACTAAGAGCATAATATGTATTTTTCCTTACGTTTTTTTTTTTTTTTAATAAAAAATTGGAACTGGGCACCTTAAATCGCAGTAATGAAAATTTCATATTTTTAAAGTGGAAAACTTGAAATTTGAATAATAGGTTATAAATTTATGCCAATAAAAAGAAACGAAGCCACCATGAGTTTATGTGAATATGGCTTGATAATCAGGGAGCGTATTACTGATAGCAATATCGTAAATGTTTTTTTTTCAAAAGAACTTGTTTCCTCTGGTCTCAGGTAAATGTTACTAATGATATTCTGCATCATCGTCATTTCTTGATTATGACGTGATTGTCAGATCACGGTGTCTCTTGAGTATGGGTGTATTTACTATAATAAATAGATTTATTTGCGTTCTCTTTATCAGGGTGGAAGAAGGTCAGTGAAAAACTGGAAATGAAGCAAAATTTAGGTAGTTTTATTGATTGACGAAACTCACGAAAAACTGAGGGGTTTAGACAAAAAATTCAAGAAATTGACGGAATTTCAATAAGAGGCACTTTAAATAACTGTCATGGCTAGTTTGAAAGGCTGTAGCAGGATAAGCATGATCTGGGTGCACCCGGTCGGATGTGATCCATATTGCGGGGGCAAGTGACTACCCCTATAAGATAAAGGTACTGCAAGTATCAACTGAAAAAAAATTGTATACAATAGTTATAAACAAATTTTGAATAGGTATATCTTCGTCAAGTTCAAACGTGGTCTCTCAGAGTACCCTTCAACTTGGCACGAAACGATTTTACTTTCTTCTTGCTTAGTGCGGATAATTGCAATTGTCATATATCATATGCCTAATTTCACATAGAGGCATGGGCGTGATTTACCTGCATTTTATTGCAGATGAAATATATAGTGCCAATAAAAATAAGATAATCGAAAGCATAGATAGGGCAACATGCACTGTTAGAAAAAAAGTCGCTGAATCACACCGATAAGTGAACGCTTTTCGCTCTGCAACTGAAGTATGTTATCCCACATCTCTATAGGTGCAAAGTTTGGTGTCGAACGTGAGCGCGTACTTTTTTCATCTCAGCCAGTGCGATCATTGACAGTTTTTGCATCGTTCCGGTGCGGATGACGGTGTGGAGTGTTTATAAACGAGCCGGTGTAGCATCGTCGGTGAGTCGGCTCTGCCATATGATGCGTAGGCGAGCCTCGTGTAGAGCCGGAAATGCACGAGCAAGAACGTGAGCCCCCCGACTTCACGATTCGTTTTCGGTGGCTAACTGGCTATTAGGAGGAGTTTTTAATTAAACTGAATTTTGCAGGGTGCTTTCAAATTTGCGTAAGTTTAACAGATATTGAGGAATTTTAAAACGATTTAAAAATAAATGAAACTTGTGAAATTTTTTTTTAATTTTGCAAGGTTTTACGGAAATGAAAAAAATTCTTTTAGGCTTCTACGAATAATTAATACAATTTGTTATTTTAAAGAATTAATTTTAAGGGAATATTTAAAAAGATTTCAATACATTTTAAACGATATCAAAAATTTTCAATGAAGAATCTGGAAGATTTCAAGGCAACCTTTTTAAGTTTTTCGATTTTAAAAGAAAATCGGGTAAAATTTGAATAATTTTTATGTTTAGATGGCTTAGAAGATCTGACAAGATTAGAAACAGAACTTTTTCAAGATTCGTGTGAAAATTTTTGTTAATTTTTTATTTTAAAAAAATGGACATTAAGAGAAAATTACAAAAAGCTTTCTAAACATATAATGGATTTCAAAACATTTAAAAGATCAGCGTGGAAGATTTTAAAACAAAATACTTCAATTTTGTAAAATAAATAGAATCTAGTAAATTCAAAAATATTTAGAAAAAAGGAAAAGATTCAAATCGAATTTTCAATTTAAATTCTGTTTGGGATTTATATCTTTAAATATTTAAAAAATAAGCTTTAGGCGGTTTAGAGGAATTCTGGAAGATTTTAAGGAGATAAAACTATTTTTTCTCAAATTCATTAGAAAAATTTAGGAGTTTATAAGTCTATTTTTTACATCGTGAATTAAGGAACATAATTCTTATTGGGCCTTCTTATGCATATTTTGTTACACAACTTTTTAAAATACGTTTTTAAGAATTTTGTAAGGTTTCACGAAAATGGCGAAAATTCTTTTAAGTTTCGAGCAATAATTAAAATAATTTTTTTGTTTCGAAAAATGAATTTCACAAGATTATTTTTAAACATTTCAAAACATTATAAAAGATTTAAAAAATCGTCAAAGTATCTCAAAAGTTTTAAAGGCAATTTCTTATTATTTTGCAGAATTAAAAAAAATCAGTAAAAATTTGAACAATTTGTAAAGATTAGAAGATTAGAAGGTGTGACAAGAAAAAAAAAGAGACATTATTTTCCAAATATTCGTGTGGAAATTTTAAATGATTTTTTATTTTAAAAAATTAAGTTTAAAAGAAAATTAAAGAAGACTTTTAAGCACATCAAACGATTTACTAAAATATCGAAAAAGAGTGTAGAAGGTTTTAGAAGCAAAATTTTTCAATTTGGTATGATCAAAAAGTTGAAAAAAATGTAAATAATCGAAGAAATTCAAGAAATATTTAGTAGAATTAGTGAAATGCAAAAATAATTTAGACTTTAGAAGAGTTTCAGAACATAGGATAAACTTATTTTAAAAACTGAAAAATCTAAAAATTCTTGTAGAAGAAAAAAAATGTGCCTGCAAATTGTGTACAATTATCAGTCCTTAAAGTTAAAAAACTAATGATTTAAAAAAAATTACTTTCAGCACATTTCTTCTCAGGCTGAATCCACGCTTTTAATCGCAAGAGGTTCAATTATTGTCAATAATAATAAGTAATGAAATAAATGTTAAAAATTCAAAAAGAAGATACATTCCTGCATTATTAAAGATTTAATTTATTTACTTAGCATAAGTTCCATGCAATTAAAAAAAAAGTTTATTTTGAGTACATATAAAATTAGCTAAATTATTTCTAAAAATTGGAAACATTTAAGAATTGCAGTATTAAAATACACTTAAAATTTCAGATTTTTATATTTAATTTTGATAAAATATAATAGATATATATGTAAAATAAATAAATAATAATAAAAGTCGATAAACGAAGGACTTTCCTACTTTTTGTTTGCAAAAAAGAGATTGCTCAATTCTCAAGTGTGAGTAAGGGTAATGATGTAAATTAATCATTCATGATTAATGAAAGATTGTCATTTTCCCTTTAAGTACAAAAGACTTATCATTTTATACAAATTTTGTTAAAATTTTCCTCTGAAATTAGTGTAGAAAGGAGTTTTATTGAAAAATGTGTTTTCTGCCCTTTCTTATTTTTTCTTTTAAGTGTATATTAATCTGCTTTATGTTTAGGGCAAAATCATGTGCAGAAATATGATGAAAGAAATATATATTTCTAAAACTCATCCATAAGGTTAAATCCAAATCTGTACAACTGTTTTTTAACATTTTTGGAATTTTTTTGTAAAATTTGAAAGGCGATTCTACATATTGTTTCGCTAGCTGATGGAGATATTTTTATAATTTTATTTCTGAAATCTATTCCGTAAGCAACATATTAAAATAAAATGTAGGAGTATTGATAAAATTATGATTATTTTCCATTATAAAAATTAATATATACAGAGTACAGTTGTTATATGAAATTTCACGACGGTTTTTTGTACCATATTTGACCCTAGGGCAGAATCAAGGAAAAATATTCTAAAAGTATGTTCCTTAGTTATTAAAATACTATACAAAAAGGTACTTTTAGAATTGTTTTATCTTTTTAAAATCACAAGATATTTCCTCATAAAATAAAATTTGTTAAATTTATTTTACAATTATTTATATTACAATTATTTGACAATGGAAATCAAATTGTAAAAGCTACATTTTGTAATATTGAGATAAGTATTTAAAGACATTAAAGGTTTCCTAAACTTTTCATATATTAAGAAAGCATATGAGGTCAAGTTAATAACTTTACGGCTTTTTCTCTTTGATTATAGTCTGAAATAGCATAAAAGAATGTTTTAAAAACCTTCTACACTCTTCATTAAAATTTTTTTGAAATCCTTTGCTATGTTTAGAAACCCTTTTAACGTTCTTATAAATTAAATTTTTTTAAATAAAATATATTTACAAATTTTTAAACGAATAATAGGGAAATAGTTTTTTTTGAACCTTGCCAGACCTTCTATTCTTTAAAGACGATTCAAATTTTTCCTGATTTTCTTTTAATTCTGCAAAATCAAACAAAAAATGCCTCTGAAATTTTTCAGATTCTTTTTTAAATGTTCTCAAATGATATCTTAAAATTAATTTCTTGAAATAAAAAATTATTTTAATTATTCCTAGGAACATAAAATTTTTTTCTTTTCGTGAAACCTTAAAAAATTCTTTATAAATTGTTACAAGTTTTAATTATTTTTATATCGTTTCAAAGTTTCTGAATATCTCTTAAGCTTACTCAAATTTGAAAACACATTTTTTACACTAACATGAACTTAAAAAAAATTACACAAGAAAGCTTAAAAGAAGAAGAAAGCTTCTTATTTTTCCTAAAATTGTATAACAATATAAAAATTGCAACATTTTACTGCACACTCTTTTACACCTTTTTTAAAATTTTTATGAAATAATACAAAAAATTGTGTTCTTTTTCCATTTTCTTCCAGAATTCATTCCATTCCATTTTTGGTTAAAAATGTTTCTTTTTTAACTGAAAATCTAACTATATCTTTAAAAATTGAATTAATCTGCTGTAAATTCAATTTTTTCGTACAAAATATTTTTTAGTTGAAAATTAATTTCTTACATCAAAAATAAAAATTATTTTGAAGAAAATTAAATTTTTTGTCTGAAAATGTAACTATTCTATTTTTGGCGAAATACTTGTTTTTTTTCTTTTAATATTCATTTCTAAAGTTGAAAATTTAATGATTCTGTTAAACTTTCTTTTAAATTATTTTTTTAGTTGAAAATACATCTTTTTCTAATAGCAAATGATTCTTCTTGTTTGAAAATTGATTTTTTGGCTGATAATTTAACATTTATGTCAAAGTTCGCTTTTTATAGTTAAAAAATCGTTTTCTTATACTGACAATTTAACTGTATCATTTTTGGTTAGAAATTTGTTTTATTTGAAAATTTAAACATTTTGTTGAAAATTTGTTCTTTTCTTTTTGCTTGAAAATTGAACATTCTTAGTTAAAAATTAATCATTTTTGATAGAAATGTGCTCTTCTTGTTTAAAAAGGCATCTATTTTAATTAAAAAGTTCCATAACAAACTTGAAACAGAGTGGTCTTTCATATACTCGGTTGGAGAAAAAGCAAAATAGAAAATTTTCATTTTGGTATAAATAAACTTTCTTAAAA
>NC_046661.1:56584372-56587221 GCF_010883055.1 Belonocnema kinseyi | reverse complement strand
GAAAAATCTCTATCCCATCCACACCCTACTCCTTTCCCCTGCCGAGTGAGTCACGCCTACCCCGAAAGGGAAATGGCTTAATGGTGTAATAATAATAAAAAATCTCTAAGGTTGAAAATGCATTTTTTGATAAAACTTCTTTATTTTCTTATTTATTTTATTTTTTAAATGATAATGTAAACGTTTTTCATTGAAAATTTATCTGTTTATTTAAAAATGTTTTTTATTCTTGTTTTAAAATTTATTTATAAAATTTCGAATTTTTGTTTTTTGTTGGAAATTATTTGTTTGCAATCGATTTTCTGCTTGAAAATTTAAATATTTTTTTGAAACTTTGATTTTTGGTGTTTGATGATTATTTTTAACTGAAAATGTAACAATTCAATTTCTCCTTGAAACATTATTTTTTGCTGTAGATTTAATTGTTTTTTATCCAAAATTAATTTGTTTAATGCAAATTTAATTGTTCCATTTTTTTTAAAAGATAATCTTTTTTACTTAAAAATTAATTTCTTTTGTTGCAAATTCCATTTTTTATCTGAAAATTAAACTAGTCCATTTTTGATTTCATGCTAATTGTGTCAGTCTAAAATTCGTTTCTAAAGATGAAAATTGAACAATTCTGTTGCAATTTTTTCCTTGAAAAATTATCTTTTTAATTATAAATTTATCTTTTAATTTCTTTAGTGGCAAATTATTCTTCTTCTTTGAAATTTAATTTTTTTTTTAATTTAAAAATCCATTCAGTTGGTTTAAGCTTTGCATTTTTTTGGGGTTAAAAATTAATTTTTTGAACTGTAAACTTAAGTATAAACTGTAATTTGCAGTTAAAAAATGTATTTTTTAAGAGTAATTTCTTAGGTTGAAAATTAAAACTATTTTGTCAAAAATTTCGTTTTTATTTGTTAAGAATTAATTTTTTGTTAAAAATATGACTAGACATGCAGCACTGAATTTAAAACATTTTAGACCCAACAATCTGGCCTCCTATATATATTTACGTGAAGTAAATTGTATTTTCCTCTTTGCAATAAGTCAAATGGTTCTAATGTAATTCGGGACTACAAAAAACCGAAATAAATTTGAGTAGCAGCTACTATCGGCGAGAAAACTATAGGCATCTGCCTTTAAAGCTTAACAACTCAGTCAAAAAAAGTGCTAGACGTTTATGTAAAAAAGTTGTTGTGCTTAGCAGACTGAAAAATGTAAAAAAAAGTAAGGATTTTTGGGTACATTTAAGAACAGTCAAGTTTAGAGCAGTATTTCTTATACAAGGGAAGATGGAAATAATTTGAAAAAATTCATAAGTATGAGGAAAATTGTTGTGAACCAGTTGCAATTGAGAAATTAAAAAAATAATAAAAATTGTTACTTAAAAGTACAAAAATGTGCAACTAAGGATGTGCTAGTCTTCTTTTTTGTGAAAATCGCGATATTTTTAGACATTTTTTTTGTTGGAAAACAAGTGATAGAAAGCAGGGGGGGGGGCCTTTTTTGTTTTACTGCCGACTACTGGTGCCATTCTTCGTTGTGCTAGCATTTTTTTGACTGAGTTGTTAAGCTTTAAATGCATGCCTTTAGTTTTCTCACTGATAGTAGATCGTCATTTATCAAGTCGGGAGAGCTCGGATTCGGGTTCGTGCATTTTCGGTTTTGCACGAGGCTGGTCTTCGCAACATTTGACAGAGCCGTCTCGGCGACACGCCAATAGAAAAACACCCGTAGCTACCCGCAGACTGGCAAACACGAAATATACCAAACCATGCAACAATGAAATATGAAATGGGAAGATGTGACCTTGGTCCATTCGCACAAGCCTACACAAGTTAACTGCCCGTGCGCACGCAAAGCAGCTTATCGGTGTTAGTTTTCGCACCGCATAGTGTCGATTGTATGTTTATACCACTCTAACCTCAAAATCTCATCTTTCACATGATTTCTTCGCCTTTCGTAGTATAAAATACTGTTCGATATTTGTGTGAGAGGTGATTTTTAGCGAATGAAACTTTTCTTACCCGCTTAGCTCGTGCGAAAAGCGTCTCATTCGCTAACCTTTCACACACGTATCGAAATGTATTATTCTCGCTCCGCCTTAATGTTTGATTTTACACTGTCCAATGAAATTTTAAGTTTAGATTAGGAGTTTTACATCTCCTCGGTCTACTTCGTTAGTATTTTCAACACTTAGAAGTTGAGAGTTCGTAAATTTACCAACTTTACACTAGAGAAGTGTATTTTAAAAGGAGAAAAATGCTTTTTCGCACCAAAACATCGCACCGTATCATTACAACTTTGCACTTCGGTGTGACGTTGTACGAATTTTTTTTAACAGTGTGGGAGGAGCTTTTAAAAAGCAAAGATATAGAGGGCGCATGGAGAATGTTCCGGGATATCACTGTCATGTTTGCGATCGAAGTGTGTGGTAGCGCGGTGATGCGTGGTGTCATGATAAAATTCAGCCTGCCCAAAAAACCAAGAGAGAAGCGTAAAGTAGAACTTTGATTATCGCAGGTCTTAGCAATGATGAAAGAAATAGATGTACAAATGATTACAGACACGAAAAGAGGATACTCAAACGATTAATTAAGAAAAGTAAAGATAACATTAGAGCAGAAGAAGAGAAGAAAATACAAAACGACTTTGAAGGAAGTAAGAAACTGCTTTATAAAAAAATGAAAGGAAATGAAAGTACAGAGTTTGTCAACATAAGAAATAGTAATGTGGATATGCTAAATGAAGCAGACGGGATACTAGAGGCTTTCAGAGACTATTTTAGGAGACAATTCGGAGATGAAACTATAGGACACCACAACTGCGATGTTGAACACGATGCGTTGGAAAACTCAATT
>NC_046661.1:56580316-56584272 GCF_010883055.1 Belonocnema kinseyi | reverse complement strand
TAAAACAATTTCAAAGAATTTCAACTATTCTTTTTCAATTTTTCTGGTTGAAAGTGGAACTGCTTTGTTAAAAATCTAGTTTTCTTTTGGTTGATGATTTATTAATTTAGTTGACAAAATTTGTTTTCTGAAAATTTAACTATTTTGTAGAATTTTTTTTTGTTTTTGTTTAAAAATTAATTTCTTTAAACTACAAGAAAATTATGCTTCGTGGAAAATAAACTTCTTATGTGCAAAGTTCATGTATTTGATTAAAAATGCCTTTTTTTTTATACAATTCAGCCTTTTGGATAAAAATTTAAATATTTTATTAAAGACAAATTTAACAAAGTTTTTTGCAGAAAACTAATTGTTTTAGTTGAAAATTTAACTATTTGTATTGAAAGTTAGACAACTATTAATTAAAATTAATGTTATATTTTATAATTATAATATTAACATTAATAATATGTACAATAGTAATAATACTCATAATATATACGCCTGAAAAACATAACCTCAAAATTGACTCATGCCTGAAATGAAGAATCACGCGAAACATTAAATTCGCCAGTTTCTTCCATTTCTTTCAAATGAGGATCGAGATGTAAATAGAAGACCACCGAAGTCTTCCGAAGCTATCAGATCGACAATCATCGTACAGCAGAAAACCGAAGTCAAATCGTGCATTGTCGGCTTACACACGAACTCACAGTGGTAATCATGCACCTTCTGTTTTGTGGCTCTCAAACGGTAAGTATGGTGGGGGTTAAATTTCATCCACGATCTGGCAGCTCTGCGGCTCGCGCACATCGGAACATCGGCACAGGTATTGGTGCTCAAACGCTGACTACGTCACTTGCGATTTTTCTGTTATTCATGAAAACGGACAAAAGTGGGAACCCTACCGTGAATAGGGTTTGGTTTTCAACGTGAAGGGTTTGAGCCCAAATATTTGAGTTGGTATTTTCGGGGAGCCCAACGATCAGAAACTCCATTAGGACTTTGAAATTCGAAAAAAGATTACTTTAGATAAAATTATATGTACGTGGTACAAAGGGGTTGATTTTTGACATTGGGTTTGAACCAAAAAATCGTTGTGCGTATTTTCGATTCAAATTTTTTGAAGGAGGTGGATTTTGGGACTTGAAGATTGTTTTTTAAATTTTTCTTTGCGGATTTCAAGAGTCCAAAATTCTGGTGTAATTGGATTTTTATTATTTGTATTTTTGGATGTAGAAGTGCTACGTTTACGTAAGGTAGCACCTCCACAAGAAAACCAATTTTTTGAAAAAAGTAAAAGAGCTCAAAAATTTTATATAGTGCACAAAACAAAATCTCAAAAAAGACAAAAATTCTGAGCTATGAAGAATTTCGAAATTCGGTTCTGGAGGTGCTAGCTTAATGGACCTTCAAAAACATTGATTTGAATTTATAATTATAAATATTTCATCAAACTGGAAGTCAGAATTATTCGTCCTCGTTCCGAAAAACGAATTCCTTATATTTACAAGTTAGCTTACAGCTATGTTATTAATAAAAGAAACAATAAACGAAAATCTTGACGAAAATACTAATAGGAACTCAAACTTAGTATAAATAGCGCTCATAAGGAGCGTCCGCTTAGAAGTCAGATCACTGCATAGTGCAATCACTGTATTTACACTATGAGTTTACGCGATTTGTAGTATGACGGTTTCAGTTAAAGCATATAAAGCGCGTAAGCTTTTTTAATGTCAATAACGTCAGTAAAGTTGACGTTCAATTTTAAAGTTTACACTGATTTGAGAGAGATGAACCCCTTGGTTGGCATCCTATCGTTAGTATATATATATATATATATATATATATATGTGTGTGTGTGTGTGTCAACGGAACAGGATTTCATTATTTGAAAAATAATGTACGGCACAGATACATCAATGATCTCTAAATAATATTACCTGACTTTTTTTACAAATTCAAAAGTCCGTAAATTATATTTGCGTTCTACGAAGGTCTTTATCAGAAAAATAATAAAGATAACTTTACATTTGACCTTTCTTTATTAAAAAAGGATTTTGTGTCTATTAAAAAAAAATGTTCCAACAAGTGAAGAAGGAACGGATTGTATATGAAATGTAATTTTAAATCATGTATGCAAGATTTTTCAAGTTTAATTAATCATTTTGACTCCGTCTGTGAGACGGACATAATTAAAATTTTATTAAAAATACAAGAGATGCCTAGGGCGTACGGCGTAGAGCGTAGGGCCTAGGCCATAGGGCGCACGACTGTTGGTTCTCGCGCTCCGCGCTCGGTCTTTGTATTACCCTCCACATTTGTGCACATACCTTCTAAAAGTAAAGGTCAAAGCATCGACAACAGTAATTTTGTGATAGTGACATCTTTTTTGTTAAAGCTGCGTCGGCGAAAATGTTTTCTATTATTTTCCATAATTATATGTTTTTTCTACTTATATTGCAAGAAAATTAAATGGAAATTATACAATATTAAAAAATATTTTTCTTAAGATTATAATTCTTTATATCATAAACAAATTTAATGAACAAATGCAGTAATCAGGAATTTTTCGAAAGAAAAATTGGTTCTTTTTCCGATGAAAATTTTTATAAATTAGGAACCTTATGATAATTTGAGCAACATTCATAATTTGTTGATTAACCGTATGATTTTTTAAAAACAATGGTTTTTCAATGCCAGTCTTTTCAGTTGAGAACTTTATTAGATTTTCAGCAATATTCTTAATAAGTGGATAAATTTTATGATTTCTTTAAACAAATGTAATCAACAAATGCCTTAATCAGGCATTTGTCTACAGAAAAATTCGTTTTTTTCTATGGAAACTTTTTTAATCAAGATAACGGAAAAAATTGTGTTCATCGACAGATGTCCGCAAAAAATGCATTTTTTTATTAAATTTTTTCTTTCAAATATGAAATTTATCGACCAATTATTAATTATGCTATAATCATCATGAAGTTCACTATTAAAAAGATTGACATTGAAAAACCCGAATTGAGCCGTCCACAGATGCTCGAATAATGCATTTGTTTGTTAAATTTGTTTTTAAAAATCATAAAATTTATCAACTCATCACGAATGTTGCCGAATTTATTATGAAGATCTAAATTAAAAGTCTGACATCGAAACTAAACAGAATTTTTCCGTCAACAGATGCCCCAGTAATACATTTCTTTATTAAATTTTTTTTTTATTACGAAATTGATCAAAACATTATAAATTTTGCTGAAGTTTTCATTAAGTTCCTAATTTAAAAAGTCCACACAGAAAAAAACGAATTTTTTTGTCGACAAATGCCTGATTAATGTATTTGTTTAAAATAATCATCAAATTGATTAAAAAATTATGAATTTTGCTAAAGTTGCCATGAACTCTCTAATTAAAAAACTTGACACAGAAAAAACCGAGTTTTTCTGAAGACAAATACCTGATTAATACATTTGTTGATTAAATAAACTGGCATTGAAAAAACCGAATTTTCCTGACGACAAATGTTCGAATAATGTATTTGTTTATGAAATTTATTTTAACAGATCATAAGATTATTTAACAAATTATGAATTTTGCTAAAATTATCACAAATTTCCTAATTAAAAAAAAATACATAGAAAGAAACAAATATTTCTGTCAAAAAATGCCTGATTACTGCATTTGAACATTAACTTTGTTTATAATATAAAAAATTATAATCACAAGAGAAATTATTCTATACAATATTGTTTTTATTCAAATCTTTCGCAATATAACTTGAAAGAACGTACATATATGTTAAATCGTATACAACATTGGTTTAACAAATAATTTGTTTATAAAAAGATGTTTTGTCCATTGTCTAATATTGGAATATCCTTAACTAATGTAACTAACTAATGTAACTAATAGAAAAAATTGGCATTTTTCGTCATATTGGTTTATTTATAAAAAAATTGAAAACCTTATTCAAAAATCAGGCT
>NC_046661.1:56578118-56580216 GCF_010883055.1 Belonocnema kinseyi | reverse complement strand
TCATTTAATTTTTCGTAACCAAGTTTCTATTTTCCCTGATCATTACTATTTAAGGACGAGAATTTTAATTTCGAAAGATTTTTAACATAAAATATTTTATAAACGGAATAAGCAATTTAAAATTACAATTTACAAAGGCCGTAGCACGATAAGCATTTTCTGGGTTCCCTCTCTCGGGATGTGATCCATATTGCAAGAGCTAGTGGCTACCCCTATAAAATAAAGTTATTCCAAGTATCAACTAAACCAAAATTTTTTTACAAAAGTCATAAACAAATTTGGAAAAACCAAGAAATCAAATTTTCTCAAAAACGGCTTTACCGATCATGATGATTGGAATATATGTTAGAGAGTGTACTAAGGGGGTTCTGAAAAAAATTCAAGAACCAATTCCGTTGATAATATGAAGATAAATTGAAAAAATAATTCTTTAAATAATTTTTTTAAGAAAGTACTTCTGGCACACCAACCATTTTTCCCTATATCGTGCTCACATTCAATGCTGCAAAATATATTTTTGCGGAAATGATCAAAGCACTAATTCATAATTAAAAAAAAATTAAAACTACTTCTTGGCCCCCCACATGTATGTAATTGCATAAGAATGAGGGGCCAACTTAATTGTTAGCTTACAGCGCAATAATTTCTACGAGATGTTGTGATAAAAAACCAGATGCAACAGCATTATTCGATTACAAACACATTTCATCATGAATTCTTCAGTAATAGTGTCGATTAATTATAAGTATAGATAGAAAAATACTTCTCTTCGTTTACTGCTGACATTCGCCGAACTAAGGTCATGTTTGCCCAGGATGCACCACGTGGAGATCGTCAGTCAGATTAGCATCCCTTACTTATTATTTTTTATTACACCATTAAGCCTTTTCCCTTTCGGGGTAGGCGTGACTCACTCGGTAAGGAAGGGAGTAATGTGAGGAAGAGATATAAAACTTTTAGATAGATCTAAAATTCTCGTGATATTTATTTAAATAACACGTTCGTTCCGCAACAGTGCTCCAACCCAGGTTGCTGATCAATCTCTCTAGCAATCACCCCAAGTCAAGATCCACACGAAGTCGTCATGTGAGGTTCCCCACTTGGGTCCATTAGTATCCAAGGTCTTTTGTTTCAAGCGTCATTTACTCTACTGGCACTCTTTTTATTAACTGTTTCTCGCCATATTTTTCTGTCCTGACATACTAATCTAGCTTCTTTTATATCCATGCATTTTTTAATGCACGCCCTGGTGTTTCTGTGGCTTCTTTTGTCTCTTCTAACTATGGTCTCATTCACACATTCTAACCTTTCTTTCCGCGGTCTGCTTTGGGCACGCTGCCATTTACTTTACCTTGATACACTTGTTTCGTTAGTCATTCATTTGGCATTCTCTCAACATGTCCGAACCATCTTAACCGATTTCTTCCCCATGTGTCTACTAACGTCTCTTCCGCACCACATTCTTTGAGAATTATTTCGTTACTCACTTTGTCCATCAGAGTTTTCCCGCATATCATGCGCAAGCATCTCATGTCAATTGCATTAACTTTACTTTTATCTTTTTTAGAAAGGTCCATATCTCGCTACCGTATAGTACAGTCAGTACAAATATAGAGTTATGTATTGCCATTTTAGCTTTATTTGATATATTTTAACTTCTTATAAGGGGCCCTGCTCTACCAATAACCTTTTTACCTACCAAGGTATACGAACTTATCAACTTGTTCAATTCTCTCATCATTTAATAAAATATTCCATAGTGTTTTCTCACTCTTTCCTTCGAACACCATAGTTTTTGTTTCATTTACGTTAATTTTGAGGCCCATACTCTTCATGCTTGCATCTAGTTTATTCAACATTCTTTGCAAGTCTTCTATGGACTCTGCCATAACAACCTTATCATCAGCGAACGCTAACCCACGTACCCTTACTGTTTCTAGATTCACACCCTCTATGTCGAAAAGAGTCATTTTTAAATACTTTTCGATAAATAATGTAAAAAACCATGAAGACATAACGCATCCTTGTCTAACTCCTTGAATAATATCGAAACAGTCACTCAGTTTCCCATTCACTCTTACACTCGCTTTGCTACCTG
>NC_046661.1:56559964-56578018 GCF_010883055.1 Belonocnema kinseyi | reverse complement strand
AATTAAGAATCACTCAAAACATCCAAATCGCCAATTTCTTCAATTTCTTTCAAATGGGGAGCGAGATATAAATAGAAGACCACCGAAGTCTTCCGAAGCCTTAAGATCGGCAATTATCGTATAGCAGAACTCCGAAGTCGAATCGTGCATTTTCGGCTTACACACGAACTCACAGTGGTAATCATGCATCTTCTGTTTTGCGGCTCCCAAACGGTAGGTATGGTGGGGGTAAATTTCATCCACGATCTGGCAGCTCTGGCGAGCCGTAGCACACGACTGCGAAATTCAGTACTGCGAATTCCCGCTACTGAGTACGCTTTTCGTCGATAGTGAGAACGACGCTACAACCCCTTATCCCCTACTACTCATTTCTACATTCGATGATATTTTCAAATGTACAATTCACTGTAATTTTAATTTTAATTCCTAATAAAATACATTTGATACTTACGGTGGAAGATTTTATATTTGTGTTGTCTTTCCACGTTTCTTTTGCTCTATTTATTTTAATTATTTGAATAATAACGATTCAAATCGTCACTATAAGCTTTCAGAAGGTAAACAGTTGACATGTGCCGCAAACTGACAAAGTTGATCTTACTGATTAAATCTTCATTTTAACTTGAAACATGTTGTCCCATTTCACCTTCTTTTTCACCGTGATAATTGTTTTCAGCAGAGCTAGTCAATCTTGCCTTGGCATATCTACAGCCAAGAAAGCAAGATAAGTCTGTATATCTCCAATGTCTAGCTGGTGAGATGGAATCAGACATCATGGCCTTGAAGATATTTTAAAGACATTCAAGACAAAATCCAGACCAAATATTTTTATCCGGAGAGAAACTATATAAAGTAAGATACTACACCAGCAAGACCATAATGTCAATTATTAGAATGATTGGAATAATTTTTTCACATTTTGAAAGAGACCCATGTGGAAATTAGCCCAATTTAGCCCAACTAATAATTGGTCGCCAATTGGGCCCCAACTGGACAGCCCAATTAACAAAAAGTGACATTAATTCACAAATTATTTTCATTAAATAATTACGTAACACAATGGTCTGGAATAGGATTTTACTGTTCATAATCGCCCACAGGTCGTATTTCTTAACCGATTTAAAAGTTTTTTTTTAGAAATGCTCAGCAATTAATTTTTAAGAGAATTGTTGTTTGTTTTTTTAAAATTATTTTCACAAAGCAACAAGATATAAATAAATATAGTGACAAAATTGACCATTTTAGCTTTGTGAATTTTTATCTCAAGAAAAAATACAGACAGAAACTCACTATCAGCCGGAATTATTGCACATGCATTCATAGAACATAATTAATTTTAATAATATTGAACCTAATTATTATAAACAATTTTTATAAAAAATTCTTATTAGTGTTTTTTTATCATAGAAAAAATCGTTTATTTCACGTTAGTTGCTAATCTTTTTCAGAAGAGTCATAATTTGTAACAAAAAAATTAGCATGAGTTAACAACTATTGTTTTTATAAACATTTCTATAAACAAATTCTTTATAAACGAGTTTTTTCATAGCATAATTGATTTTTCTGAACAAAATTGATTCACAATTGTCTTTAAAGCCATTTATATACTTTAAGCTTTATCAAACATAAACAATGTAGATGGCTTATAACAATTTAGTTAAACAAGTCTCCTAATCGGCCGTTTCCTCGTAGAAAATGTTTTTTTTCTTCAATAATGATTAGAGTGACATTTACTGTGGCGACTAACCAACGAAATTAAATAAAGACTAATTTATATGATTGTTATAAACAATTTTTTTCAACAAAACTATGATTAATTTTTTTTACATGGAAAAAGGACGATTTTCCGCTGAAATTATCCGACAATAAACTAACATGATTCCAAAATTGGACATGGGACATTAAATAATAATTTGCGTAATTGTTAATAACAATTTAAAAATAATGCGTGACAATCTGCGGTTGGTCGTATAAAAAAGTTATTTTTTCTTCAATCATTTTTGTGATAATCTTATTTGTGTTATTGAATCAATGAAAAAATTGATACTTATATAGGTGGCTTCTAAAAATGCAAGTACAGCGTTATTGCTATGGACAGTTTGCTACAGAAATTGTTATTAACAATTACGCAAATTATTATTTAATGTCCAATACCCAATTTTGGAATCACTGTTAGTTTATTGTCGAATAATTTCAGTGGAAAACCGTCCTTTTTCCATGTAAGAAAATAAATCATAGTTTTGTTAAAAAAATTGTATATAACAATCATATAAATTATTCTTTATTTGATTTCGTTGGTTAGTCACCGCAATAAATTTCACCCTAATAATTATTGAAGGAAAAAACATTTTTTTTGTACGAGGAAATGGCCGATTAGGAGACTTGTTTAACTAAATTGTTATAAACCATCTACATTGTTTATGTTTGATAAAGCTTAAAGTATATAAATGGCTTTAAAGACAATTGTGAATCACTTTTGTTCAAAAAAATCAATTAAGCTATAAGAAAAACTCGTTTATAAAGAATTTGTTTATAGAAATTGTTTATATATTGTTGCTCTGTGAAAAAAATTTAAAAAAATCAAAGTACAATTCTCTTAAAAATTAATTGCTGAGCATTTCTAAAAAAAGCTTTCAAATCGGTTAAGAAATACGACCTGTGGGCGATTATGAACAGTAAATTCCTATTCCAGACCACTGTACGTAGGTGCAATCTAACCCAAATCTTGAAACTTTACCAATTATTCCGAATTTTTTATTATCAAAACTTATCTTCATAAATTCGATGAGTGTTTGATTCTGTGCTTGGACGTACATTATGTTTACCCATAGAACGCCCAAAGTGGGCACTATCGGAGCAAACCAGTCGGGCACCAACTGGTCAGCCCAATTAAAAAAGTGAAATTAATTTACAATTATTTTATTTAAATAATTGCATGGATGCAATCCGAACAAATCCTAAAACTTTTCCAATTATTCTGAATTTTTAAGCATCAAAACTCATTTTGACAAAGCCGATCATTGTTTGATTTCTTGATTGGGCTTTCATTGGGCATATCCATAGAACACCCATTGTAGGCATCATAAATTAATTGACAGATTATTTTAATCGTAAGAGTTAGTGGATGCAATCCCAGCCAAATCCTGAATACATTCTCATTATTCCGAAATTTCAACTGTCAAAACTTATGTAGATAAAGCCGATCAGTGCTTGATTTTTTACTTAATTGGGCGTAAATTGGGCTCACCCGTAGAACGCCCAAAGTAAGCACTGTTGGAGCAAACGAGTCTGGTCGCACAAAATGTAACTCCAGTTATACATATCGATAGAGGGAGTAGAAAGATAAAATATCGGCTGTGGTCAGCTTCTATTTACTTCGGTAATGTTATTGTAAACTGAATCCGTTTAGAAATAAATGAATAAATGGAGACAATTCTGATAAAAAATGCCATGCGGATAATAAATTAGACACAAGGGTTGAAAAATAATGAGCGATTCGAGCAAAATCTAGCAGTTATATTTCATTTATATAAATAAAAATAATTCTTAAACTATAAACTTACATAGTAAATTAATTATTTACGAATATTGCTTGTTTATTATATCTTGTTGGACAATGTTAAAGTACATTAATTTCCTGAAATTTTGTCTTTCTTCCTTAAAAAGAACTTCTGACAATTAAATATTGTTCATAAAACAACATTTTTCTTTTAACATTACGATAAATGTATAATATATTTTACATATTATATTTTTAATGTGCTTAAGATAATGAAACTTTTTCCGAATTAGACATACGCTTTAAATTAAAATCGATATTTCCCAAAAAAAAAAATCAAATAGATCAGCAGAGTATAGTAATACTTTCAAGTGAAACAATAATAAACAAGCATTTTTAGCAAACTAAGCATTTTATAATTTTGAAACCCCCGCATGTATCGGTTAACGTGTGCACTGTGCGGCTGCGCGAGCCGCAACGCCACAGGATGGCTCGGTCACCTGCACTAAAGCAGGTGCGAACGCCATTGTTTCTTGTAGTCGAATCCGTTCAAGCTTCCATAAAATGGGGTTATTTTTACAAAGTTCTTTCGTTTTTACTTTGTAGAAATGAATAAAATAAGTGATCGCTTTTTACTGTTTCCCATACTCACTTAAGTATTTGTACCAAACCAAATATATTGCAGAAAATACAACTTCATTTTTATATGCTTTTAGGAATGAGCTGACTGTTGGAAGAGACTGGGATGGAGGTCAGAAGAAATAAGAAGATGCTAAGAGTTTTTAAATCATGAAGTAGCGTCAAGTTAAAAAAAATACTAAGAAATATTTATTATTTATTACTTTTAACTTTAGGAATTCAATCATTGTACCCTTTTTTATTAATTGGGCATAAAGTGGGCTGCCCAACTAACGTCCAACTAAGACTCAATCTGGGCATTCGTTGGGCTTGCAGCTTGGGGTTACAACACAGAGAGTTGCCCAATTGGGCACTAATTAGACTGTCCAATTGGGGCCCAATTGGGCCCCAACCAACTTTTCCACATGGGGAGGATTCTGAAATTTTCTAACGACTATACTAAAAATTATGAGTCACCCGAAAAAAATCTGGCGGTCGAAAATACGAAAACGACAAGTTCGTAACCCGTCATGAAACTCCACCAACTCACACTGCACAATTATTATGTGCTACAATAGCACACAAATACGCACATTATCATTATAATTATTAGTATTTGTACACATAACGATGTAGAATACATATTCGCTGATGTTACTAACTTAACCTTTACTTATATACATAGTACGCAAACATATACATATATAACACACGCATTGCATGCAAATCACGCTGTGAGAAGGGGTTTGAAGATTCCTTAAGGTAAATGTCCCATTTTGGGCGAGTGACCCAGTTTGTGCGAATGCTCATATACTGTAGGTAAATTCGTGGTAATCTTAAAGCGTACGCCATTAGTAATAGTTTATTCACATTCTAGAATTAATTTAAGATATTTTTTATGTAGGATTTATAGTCATTTTATTACGTATTCGTGTTCTTTAAACGTTATACAGTAACACGTATCGCCATCTGTGACAGATCGAGCATAACATTACTCTCCGCTTATTAATTCGCAAGTTGACAGGCTGCGTAGTTTTTCGTTTCAACAGTGCTCCAAAATTTGTGTGGCGCGAATGTTTTGATTGAAAAGTAAGTATTAATCCTAAGCTTGACGAATGTGTTCTTCAATATTAGTGAAAACTAATTGATAATTCGGAGATTTCTTTCCGCCTCAATACGGACGGAAAGAAACGGCTGGAGGAATTTGTGCGAGTCTTTACAAACAGCACGGCTGCATTAAAATTAGGAGTTTTTAAGTTAACAAGCATACTATTTCAATTCTGAAAGCTTCCTCCTGTTATGATGCCTGTTTTTGTTATCCATTTGTATTGAATAATTCATAAAAATCTGTGGGAAACGATTACAACGACAATGGGATAGCAAATTTAAAAATGCAAACGAGAAAAATATTCTTTTTCTTTCAATTACGTGATTTATTACGCTGACAAATTTTTACGTGAAAATTGTGAAATTCCTAGTGACAAATTAAATTGGGAGTCAGTTTTCATCAATGACTATATCAATCTACTGTAGGAAATATAACATAGCGTCATTCGCCCAAATTGGGACATTTGATTATATATCTGAAATCTATGTAAAATTTTTATGACGTATTTGTGAATGCTTAGTTTAAAATTTGTTTATGAAACCTTTTGTGTTAGCTTGAAATAATTGAAACCATTAAAACCTTCTCAAATTTTTTTAAAACATGATTTGATAGTTTAACGTCTTTGAAATATTTACGAAATATTTCAAATCGTTTGAAAGCTTTACAATTTTTGGAAATGTTCAAAATCTTTGTGAAAATTTTGAAATCTGGTGTAAACGCCATTTTAAAATTTTTGAAATCCTTGCAATCTTTATGAAATGTTCAAAATCTTTGGGAAATTTTTGTGAAATCTTCTGAAATATTTGTGATTTTTTTTGATTCGTTGAAATCATCCAATTTCATTGCAATCTTAGTAAATATTTTCAAATTTTCCAAATATTTTACAATCTTTGAAATCTGGTGTACTGTACTCTTTGTAAAATGTTTGAAATCCTTTAAATCTGATGAAATATTTAAAAGCCTTGTAAAATTTTTGTGAAATATTTTTACACTAGTGATGTACACTAGGGAGGTCCAGACAACCGACTTTCGAATAGAGGACATGCCCCCCCCCATTTTGTGAGGTTGCCGGAAAAAAAAATCCTCCAAGTTTGAGTCAAATCGGTTAAGATTAAGACGCGCTGCAAAGGCTCTGAAAATCCCATAAGATTAACATGGGGAAATCTTGGTTTTCAGGGAAATAGGTTTCAGGTTTCTGGATTTAAACTTAGCTTTCATGAGATATTAAGAATTTGTTGGGGAGTCTCTAATCAATCATTTCCATTAAATTACTTTAAATTTTGATGCCCCTGCCCCTTGTGGAGTCCCAAAAATGCCCCAAAAAAGCCCCAAAAAACTGAAATTGACATTTTTGCCAAAAATGTACACATAAATGCTCTGTTTTTCCCGTTTTTGCCATACATTATTTTTGTTTGACAAGTTGAATGGTTTTATGTATTTTTCAACTAATTAAAAATTGTTTAAACAATTTACTTTTGTTTAATTCATTTTTTTGCACTTACTTATTGAAATGTAGATTTTTTATGTTTGATTGGACAATTGGTTATTTTTAGGAATATTGATCTTTGTTTCAAGCATGTAGTATTCGTTTAAACAATTTATTATTATTTAATTGTAACTGTTTCTTAAAAAGAGGTACAAAACTTTAGTTTAAAAAAAATTTAGTTAGCTTTGCTGCTTATTATTAAATATCTACGTCATTTAGATACTAGTAACTTATTTGGTAATAAATTCTTATTTGTTTAAATAAAGAACCCCGCACTAAATGTATGGGAAAATGGCTTTCGGTGGATTTAGCTGAAACTTTGTAATTTTTAAGGTTATAAGTGCCGGATGAAATATCCGTAAAAAAAATATAAAAAAATGGACAGTTTTAGCGCTTTGCGGCGCTAAGCGCTCAAGATCAGTGAATGAAACGAATTACAACAGATTTTGTTACAAAAGCGATGTCAATATAGAAATCACGGTTCAGATCGTGGTCTGTCATATTTTCGCCTACACCGTTGACTCATATAGCGCGCTTCTCAAAACGATCAAACGCTAAGCGCCAAAGATTTTAACTTGACTAATTAATCACTTCTTTAAAGGCTGAAATGGTACCCAAAGTAACATTAGTAACTAGTGCGCACATACCGATAATAACATTCTACCCTTTGCAAGAGGGTTGAACACTAAGCGCTCAAGATCAGCGAATAAAACCAATCCTAGTAACTTTGGCGACAAAAGCGATGTCACTATAAGAATCACGCATCAGAAAGTAGTCAGTAATATGTTGAGCCAAACCAATGAGTTATATTGCGCGCTTCTCGAAACGATCAAACACTAAGTGCCCAAGATTTGAACTTGACTAAGTAATTACTTTTTTAAAGACAGAAATGGTATCCAAAGTAACATTAGTAACTATTGCGCACGTCGATAAGAACAGTGTACCCTTCGCCAGAGGGCCGAACACTAAGCGCCCATGATCAGCGAATAGAACCAATCCTAATAGCTTTAGCGACACAAGCGATGTCTGTATACGAAATACGCATCAAGAAGTGGTCAGCAACATGTTTAGTCAAACCAATGAAAATATGAGTCAACACCGTTGACTCATATAGCGCGCTTCTCAGAACGGGCAAACGCTAAGCGCAGAAAATTTGAACTTGACTAAGAAATCACTTTTTCAAAGGACTTTCACAAAAGAAATGACAGATAAACTTACCGTCGTCGATGGAAATAATGAGTGAATGCTGCATGATGAACGACTGTCACTTTTTAAAGCAAAAAGCGAACGACTTCAGAATGAGCGACGAACTGAAAGTAGGCCTAATGACTTAAAAAAAGTTGAAACCTCGGCATTCACTTATTATTATATTAAACACACACACACACACGCGCGCGCACATTAAACATATATTAAACAGCATTCACTTATTATTTCTGTTGATGATAGTATGCTTGTCATTTCTTTTGTGAAAGGTCTCGAGAGCGGATAGTAATTTTATTGGTAAGCTTAGGAAAAAAAATTCCTATCTGTTCCCTTCTGTATTAATTGTGTTGTATTTCTTATTCCCTTTTTGTGTTTAGTTTCTTGTGTTTATTTGTTTTATTTTGTTGTTTCTGAATTTTTCTTTCGTTTTATTAATACATTCCTCTGCCTTTCAAGACCATAAGAGCTTGTTTCTCTTATGGTTTAAAAAATGGCATTTAGAGTTCGAGTTAATTGCTATGTGTGCGAAAGAGTCTATCAACCAGGAAAAATGGCTCGAATTGATGGGAATAATAATTCTGATAGGCGAAACATTGCAATTTTTAGACGCCTTCAACTTCGAAGACGACCACTTTAAGTCGCCGATGAGAGTAGGTTATGTCTTTATTGCAATCAATCGATTTGCAATAAGATAGAGGAGTTCCAACGTGACCCAGGCTATTTAAGACTGAATGTTCTTACACAAACAGGCAGGCAAACGTGCATGTTCTGTAATGCTGATGTTAATACTCCAAGGCTTTCAATTGAATGTAGAGTTAACGCTTTAATTGTCATGGACATTTTTATTCCAGAAGAAACAAGAGCATGCTTAAATCATTTGGATGAACATGGTTTCATCATAGGCCCCTTGCTTCCTGGACTACAAGCGATTAATAGACCGTATAGAATTCCGGGACAGCAGTTACTTCTGTTTTTGCAGCAACTTCGTAACGAAGCAAATGTTCATGCGGCCACGGCTTTTAATAATGAGGATAGTTTCACTGATGAAGAGTTTGAAGCTATTGCTCCTGTAACAAAGGAACAATCTAGAGAATTGTATGCATTTTGTGATCCTTTTCCGCAGTTACATGGACATGGTGCCAGATACGTGAGGAAAAAAGATCTGCTGACTTTCCTTTGCAAAATGCGTCAAGGTCTTTCTGATGAATTTCTGAAAGTGATTTTTCATTATTCGAGCCGGCAAGCTACAAGCATGGCCATTTCTACTGTAAGAGAGTCTTTAATGCAGCAATTTGTGCCTGGTAATATTGGATATAATGCGATAAGCAGAAAGGAATTCATTGAAAGACACGAGATATCATTCACCAATGAACTTTATAATCCACAACCAGAAATTCCCAGAGCTATTGCTATCATCGATGGAACTTATGCTCATATGCAGAAGAGCAGTAACTTTCGCGTACTTCGACACTCATTCTGCAAACATAAAGGACGTCACTTGGTAAAACCTGCTCTCATTGTTGCTTCAGGCGGATACATACTTGAAAGACAAGGACCACATTCTTCTGACTCGCGAAACAATGACGCACAAATGGTCATTAACGAATTTGAAAGAGATGTGGAAGGTATGAGAGAATTTTTCGACATTAATGATATTTTTATAGACGACCGAGGATATAGAGATGTCTAACCACTTTTAGAACGCTCAGGAATTGTGTCCAAGATACCACCATTTTTCCTACAAGGACAGAGTCAATTGGCAACGGAAGAAGCAAACGAAGCTCGGCTAATAACGAAATCTAGATGGATAGTGAAATCCAGAAATGGCCAGATAAAGTCCATTTTCAAGTTCTTCGAGAAAACCATAACGATGGCTCATGTACACAATCTAAGGGACTTCTTTCGTATTGCTGGTGCCATAATAAATCGACACCATCCTGTTATCGAGATGCAAGGCGCTACAGCAGAGCTTGCAAGAGAATATATAGCGAGAGCTCGTGAGCCAAATATTGTGCAAGCGCGCGTAGAAGTGGACAATATGCGCTAAGGAAATGCAAATTGGAATCGTCTGTATGAACTTCAAGTATCACAATTTCCTCGCCTTACATTGGGGAAAATATGCGACATAACAATTGGCGTGTATGAAGTAGAACTTGTCCCATCTTACTTCCAAGACAAGCTGCAACAAGAAGAAGATGAGGAGTTTCAACTAGATACGCGACTTAATGAACCTGGTTTGATCAGAGTACGAGTATTTTCTCGTTTCCGAAATGCGACAAGGTACCAGCTGTGGATAGCGTTCAATGAAATCGATGACATGGGACCAGACAATAACGAAACGCTTCTCGGTTATTACTGCACATGTAAGTTAGGGACCAGAACTCTTGGCACTTGCGCACATATTGCAAGCGTTTTATGGTTCCTGGGTTATGCACGTCACCAGCAACACGTAAAGTATCCTCAAACTTCCTTGCTACAAAGAATTCTAGACGCTGCTAATAGGGGTGAACAAGCGAACCCGAGTCAAGAGCCAGAAATAGTTTAATATTTCGAAAAAGCTACTGGGATTGGTTCTATTCACTGATCATGAACGCTTAGCGTTCGGCACTCTTGAGAACAGTACAATGTAATTATCGAAATGTACACACTAGTTACTAATGTTACTTTGGGTACCATTTCTGCCTTTAAAAAAGTGATGAATTAGACAAGTTAAAATCTTGTGCGCTTAGCGTTTGATCGTTTTGAGGAGCGCGCTATATGAGTCAACGGTGTAGACGAAAATATGACAGACCACGATCTGAACCGTGATTTCTATGTTGACATCGCTTTTGTAACAAAGTTTGTTGTAATTCGTTTTATTCACTGATCTTGAGCACTTAGCACCGCGTAGCGCTAAAACTGTCCATTTTTTTGGATTTTTTTTTACGGATATTTCATTTGGCACTTATAACCTTAAAAATTACAAAGTTTCAGCTAAATCCACCGAAAGCCATTTTCCCATACATTTAGTGCGGGGTCCTTTTGTTTCTTTAAACAATTTTCTTCGAAAATAAATGTTTGGAATTTCTGTTTTTCTGCAATTATTGTGTTAATTTGTCATTGTAAAGAGCAAAAAAATTTTTCTAAACCATTATCCTATTGTTTCATAAATTTACTAAATATTAATGTAACATTTTATTGAAAATTGGGATTGAAAAATCTGATTTTTGTCAAAATTCAATTAAGTATATCGCATATATTGTTAAATATTTAAACGTTAAACAAATGCTTTAAATGACTAATTTTTTTTCATAAAATGTTTTACATTGGTCATGAAAAGTTTATTTTTTTAGTAAGACTTCATTCTTTAAAAATAACATTCAATTTTGTCGGCCTGAAATTATTTTTATAATTTTTTCCTTTAAATCACCTCCGTAGGCACACTCGTTTGTCCTCTGAAAGATCAAAGTAATTTTTTTTTTTTTATTTATGTTGATCCCGCAGAATAGCTGTTAGTATTCTCAAAGGAATTAGAAGTCTTTTTTGAACGTCACTCGAAATTAAAACACCAAATTTTGCTCCAAAAAATGAAAAATTACCATATTAATTTCAAAAAACAGAAATTTCAAAAATTTAGTTTCGAATAAAATTGTATAAACTAACAAAATTTATGTAAATAATTAAGAATTTATTACAAAATAAGGTACTAGTATTTAAATGACGCAGATATTTAATAATAAGCTGAAAAGTTAATTATTTTTTTATAAACTAAAGTTTTATACCTAATTTAAAGAAAAAGTTACAATTAAATAATAATTAATTGCTTAAACAAATACTAAATGCTTGAAACAAAGATCATTATTCCTAAAAATGTGCAATTGTTCAATCAAACATAAAAAAATCTACCTTTCAATGGTAAAGTCCTTGAAATTTTCAACTAATAACTTTTATCATTTGTATAAAGTTGAATATCACAAAAAAATGTATACTTTAGCCAATTATGACCACTCTTGCCTTAAAAACAAAACACTGGATAACACGTGCCCATATACGAATCTTGACCAGTCTAGCGGGAAACACGAAGTTCGCCGATTCATATCGTGAGCGCTCGGATATGAGCGAGGGTCTATTCACTCTCGAATAACGAAAACATTGCATGACGATTTCATGTGATATTTACGTTGTCTGCAGTGAACTTTCGTTATTGGACGTTAATTTTTTTCTTAGCACGCACTACACCCAGTAGTCTACTCTAACTCGCCTTAAGTCGTGCTGATTTTGCCATTCTTTGCGTTAGACGTGCGTTAGATACCGTTAGCAGCACTAATCGATGTTAAACGACGCTCTGCGAGAACCGAGGCACAGTGGAGGGCAGAAAATGCACTTCTTTCTTTAAAAAAGCCCAGAGTCTTCTCTTGTGGCCCGGTCTTAATTTTTTTTATAATTGAAGTGCATTAAATTTTTAAGAATCTTCACCTCAAAATTTCTGCTTGCTTCTTTTATTTATTTATAATATTTTCACTCGAAGTATGAAAGATGTGAAATTTTTCCTCGAATTTTTTATGCAGCAAAAACTGCTTAACTAAACTTTAAATCATCCTAAATCGGTGTGTCGAGTTACAGAATACAAATAATTTTTTATTGATCCATTTAATTGTTAAAAACAAATGCAATAAGAAAATTGGCAAGTAGTGTTATTCATAGTATAAAATTTTTTCTTTTTTGTAAAACTACTTTGTGTTGATGCAGGAACGACATTTAATTAAAAAATATTTTGTTTAATTAGCAAAAATCATTGTTATATTCAAATTTTTTGAAAATTGTTTTAATATCCTTTTTTGCACTCTCATTTTTCTTCAGTATCTGAATTTCTTTGGATATTTTTGAAAATTATACGTGCTTGATAATATTTGGTGAATTATAACAACTTAAATTTTGATAAACAAGATAAATAAATTCAAAATTTTGCGACTGTCGCGTAGAAAAAAATATTTTTTTTTACTAAAACTGTTTGAAATTATTGTGCGAATGGGAGATACGAAATTCCTGACTTCAGCTTTACAAACAAATGAACGACGCAAAAGCACGTTGTAAAAATTCAAACATAACATCACCCGTTCATAGTGATAACGTGTTACCGGAACGATGGCGAAAAAGGACAACATCTGAACTCTACTTCGTTCGTACAGAAATAAGCGATCTTGTTCGCACTAATTATCACTAACTGACACTGACTACAGCATTGTCGTACGTTATTAAACGCTGTTCGCGTTGTTTCGGCTCACTCTGCAGCACTGTGCTATACTGCTTCCTTGTTAACTGTCGTTATACGCATAGTCTACTGATTTCGAACACTGTACACTCTAAGCAGCATTACTCCGAGCATTAGTTACGTTATAGGCACAACTAAAAACTGATTTCATACGTTAAATACGAGAGTCAATAGGCCCTCGGATATGAGGTACAATCGGCGGATTCGGCTAACCTCGGGAGATTATCGGAGCTATTCGGATCTTTTTATATAGTGTTTTGAAATTTCCTCAACTGAAGATTACAATTTCTGTTAGCGTCTATCACATAAAATAAACATATCTCTTATTACCTTTCACTTTCTCTTTGACTATATCAATTTGTAAAATATTTATATTAACTTTCGTACCTCAATCTATTAATTCCTATAATTGATTTTATATTATTTGAATATGCCATTATCAATTTTTCTTATTCTGCGTTTTAACACGTAAAATATCAATCTTTGCTATTGAATATACCAATTCTTGTTATAAAGATATGAAGTTTTCATATTCTAATTGTAAAGTTTAGTAATTACGCTAATAGTAATTTTCATATTTAGACGATTTGCCTCAATCGTAATCGACTATATCAATTATGAATATTGAAATATCAAGTATTATTATAAAATTTCTTTCAGTGTAAAGGAACTGGTCTAATTGTAAATTAATGAGTGTAAAATGGGTAATGTATGCATTTTTCTCAGACACTGGCAGGTGATAAAACGAAGGTCTCTGTGTTCGAGCTTAATCGATCCTTTTTCATTCTAGAATGTCTGCGCCACCATTTCTGTAGGAGCACTTACCTTTTTTTCATCTTTTGTCGCTAGCAATAAATTACTCTTTTGTTAATTTTATTTCACAGCAGATTGGAGGCGATTATTTATTTTAGCGAAAACACAAGCAAAAAAGGGGGAGTGGGAAGAAAAAATAAAATGAAGGAAAAACGAAGACAAACAGCCAGTGTACTCGAAGGACGAGTACCACGACGTGTGGTACCTGAAGTTCTCGCAGCACGTACGACGTGCCAGGAGGGAACACGAGTCTTATCTCTCTATCCACTTTGAACAAATATCTATCGGATCCGTCATTAATTTCTCCTGGCAGCAGTTGCAGTGAGCGAGCGGAATTCCAATTTGTAAATGAAGTCGTCGATAAGTGACCAAGCAGGCATTGACGATCTACGGAGGTCGAGAGAGCCCACAGAAGTTTCAAAGTTTCCTGCGGGTACGTGTAATTATATATTATATATGTCTCTTCGACTGTATGGAGATCTTTACCTTTTGCATCGTACTTTCAGAGTTTAACGATTCCTTGAAGCGATAAGAAGTCGAAAGCTTTCAGGGAGTACACCGAAAAGCTGCTGCAGAAACGTGAATGCGATCCTTGACATCGCTTCACTTGTCAATTTATCCTTCATGCTCAGCTTACCAATTGAAAAAATCTAAAGTTGCGAGGAGAATGAATACTTAATTTTATTGGAATAGTATCAACGTTTTCTCAATATAAATAATGATAAACCTTCTGTTCAACTAAAAAATGAAGAGATAATCCTTCATATAAAAATAGCTAACCTTTATTAGCAGTAATCGTGGTAGCGGTAATTTTTTTGATCATGGGGTAACCTTTTGATTTAAAATTAAAATCTACGGAGGTAAAGAAGAAAATTCCTAATTTTATCGAATACCGATAATTATTTGGATTGATGTATCTCTATTATTACTTTCAATAACAACTCTAACCATCCAGGTATATTTAATACGTGAGCTATTAAATACTCGAATAAATTGATTGATATTATATACTAAACTATCATTTTTCTTGAAACGTAACATGTATTACGTTAATTTTTACAATATGTTACGTAAAATGTATTTCAGTCATTTTTCTACATTTCTCAAACAGTTACAATTGTTCTACTTTATTATTAGGCGCATTTATTTTGCCCCATATTATGTTGTAATAATGTACTATATTCTACTAGATGAATGCCAACATTGTCTCCAAAATTGTCTTGGCCGTACACTGTTAGAAAAAAGTCGCTGAATCACACCGATAAGTGAACGTTATTCGCTCTGCAACTGATGTGTGTTATCCCACATCCCTATAGGTGCAAAGTTTGGACAGCGAAAGGTTTCGCTGCCCCCGCCATGCTGTTTTTCGCACAGGGGGTAGTTTTTAGGGGTTGAAGTTAGATGCACAAATTTCAACTAATTAAGCCGAAAATAATGCGCCTAAATAAAATTTCTTTGGATAATGTCGGGGCCAGCGAAAGGTTTCTATTGAGACGAGACAAAACCAGACGAGAAATACCGAGACAGCAGGTATGTCTCGTCCCGTCTCGTCTCGTTCCTCTGGATTTCTCGCTTGGCGGCAACTCTATTCAGGACGTACTCAATATGCCTGACGTCAGGCAAAAGACGTCTACAGGACAACTTAAGAACTTGTGTGTTGGCTGCTAGTATTATAAAAAAGAATTCATTTTTTTAACAAACAAAAGGTGATTTTTTCGTTTCTAAATGTTTAAGAAGACCAGAATAAGAAATTTGTTCTCGCATTCACTATTCACATAATAACATTGACTTTAATAACACGTTAGAATTAATTTACTAATAGTGCTAAATAATCTTTGGGGGCTTTAAGTGTTTTTTTCGACATTTTCATCTTCTAAACGAAAGAAAACTGGAAAAACTGCTTTCAGATCAAATATCCTCAGCATGGAAATCATGAACAAAAAATGATGAAGCGCTTTTTTTTTTTTGTAACTCGGGGTATATAAGTAACCGGGTGCAGGACAAAGCTAACGAAATTCAATTTGTCAAAGCCCCAAATGATCCAAATATTGTTTAAGATAAGAGAATAGCTATTCTTAGGAATGATATCAAAATTAATCCGGTGATGCAGTTTGTTCTTTGCACTTTTGTTTTTAAAATTATTCTTTTTTTAAAAATATTATTTTATTGTTAATATTAATTGTAAATAATGAGCATTATTTAATAAAATCCAACATAACTTCTTCGCACTTAGATTAGAAAAAAATGCTATTTTAACATATTTTCATATTTTCAAGTTTAAAAAAATGAACCTAAAATAATACATTATAAACAAATTAAATTAATTTTAATGAACTAATACTCAAATTTTCTTTTCGGTATAATCATTGTTAAGAATGATTGATAAAATAGAGGAAAATATGTTATTGTTAATTATAAAAAAGTTTTGGAAAAGAAATAGACGTAAATTTAAAAATAAATATTTCACTATTTTCATTGTTTATTTAATAATAGTTGTTAGGGTTTAATAGTTTTCGTTCTCACTTTAGGTAAAAGTTGCAAATATTATTTAATCCTAATAGTGCAGGGCTTATTTTATTCCTTAGAATATTCTCTGAAAATCTCATTGGTACGTTTTTATTAAAAAACTTTTATTTAGGGATTATAAAATCGTTATTTTTTTAAACTATAGTTTTTCATAAATAACATTTTTTAAATGAAAACGTGTCAATGAGATTTGCAGAGAATCTTTTAAGGGATAAAATAAGCGCTACGGCAGCAGAATTAAATAAGAATTACAAAATGTTTTATGGTAAATTTATACTTTTCGGTTAAAAGTTGAACTCTTGGATTGAAAACTTATATTTTTCGCTTAAAAAATTCAACTTTTTGTATATAATTCGTCTTTTTGACTTTAAAATTAAATAATTTCGTTGAAAATTCATGTATTTTGTTAAAAATTTTTTTTTGTAGATCATTAATTTTCTTGGTCGAAAATTGATCTTATTGGTTGATAATTTAACAACTTTGTTGAAAATTCATTTTTTTTAAAATTATTTTTCTTTATCTAAAATGTAACTATTCTAGGATTGATTAAAAATTAATCGTTTTCATGTGGAAAATGAAATATTCCATATTGGGTTGAAACTTTATCCTGTACATTGTATTAGTAATTAAAACACCAATTATTTGATAGAAAATTAATTTATTCTGATAAAAAGTAAATTTTTGGGTTGACAATTGATATATTTTGTTAATTAGATTTTTTCCTAACATTAAAAAAACTGCAAAATAAGAAAGTTGCCTTAAAATCATCCTGATTCTTTTTTTTTCAATTTTTAAAATCTTTTCAAATACTCACTTAAAATTAATTTTTCAAAATAAAAAATCATTTCCAATTTTCTTAGCAATCACAACCATTTTTGTTATTCTTTTTAAATATTTTACAATTCACAAAAAGCTTAATTTTGTTTAAATCTGCCAAAATATACATCGCGTTTCAAATTATTTTAAATAATTTCAAGTTTTAAATTAATTTTGAATCTTTTTTAAAATTAAAATTGTAGCGTTCAAAGCTAAAATTTAGCTCATTACAATTTTAAAACTCAAGGCTTTCTATTTTCAACCATTCTGTTCAAATTTGTATAGTTTTTAATAGTTGTTTATAATGGATTGTTTCAAATGACCGGTTAAATATTTCTAATAATTAATGAAATTTTCTTTTTTTTTTAATGATAAAATTTCAAATTTAATGAGTTAAAAATGAAATTTTTTTAGACTGAAATAATATTTGAAGTCATAATTGAAAATAATTTTAAAAAGTAATATTTATTAATTCTTTAATTTTGAACGGATTCAGAATCATTTTGTAAAATCAATTATTTTTCCATTTTTAATACCTTAAATTCAATTAAAAAAATTTTATTACAAATTCTTTCGATTAAAAAAAATCAATTAATTTTCCAACAAATAATTGGTGTTTTAACTAATACAAGACTTCCGTTTCCGGTATGAAAGCGTAAAGTAGTGGGAATTGTGGATGCTGAGTTTTTCTGATATTGTGGTGAAATTTGAGGTGAGTGGATTGTGGAAGT
>NC_046661.1:56549567-56559864 GCF_010883055.1 Belonocnema kinseyi | reverse complement strand
ATTGTTGACAGATGACAATACGCCAATTAGCACAAATGATAAGTTCCGACAGTGCCTACAAGTGTGCCTACTGGCCGCTAGATGGCAATACCGGTTTCATATATATACACCTGGTATACTGGTGTATATACGTTTTTTCCTTTCTTTCTTCCTAACCTAAAATTACCACCTGTTTTTCAAAATAAAAAAAATGCAGTGAGATTCTATCATCAGTGATAGAAAATCTTCTCCAATTTCTTCTCCAGAATTAGTTAACATGATTTGAATTTTAAATTTCATCGTGTTCTTTCGATGAGTGTTAAAAGACAAAACTCTTTACCAATTTCTCGCATAAAGCAACATTTTCTAACCACTTTGTGGCCGGATTATCTGACCGAATCCCGGTCGTTATTGAAACCGGGATTCGACCAGTTTACTTTGAACTTTTTAGTCGGATCCCGGCCAGTTATTCCGACCAACGCCTGGTTTCAACCGGGGCATGACAAAAATTTATTTATATTTAAAATTCCTATATTCCAATTATATAATTTTTTAAATAGTTATGATGCTTTAAACGAACTGAATTATATTTTTAAAATTATATGTACATATATATATTTTTTACTGGAAATAGTTTAAAACGTTAACAATAAATTAAATTTTCAGAAATGCAATTTCAAATTGAAAAAATATATTAAGTAAAAATTATTGGAATGTTTCAATGAAAATAGTTGTTTAATGCTTTTTATGTTGAGAATTAATCAATCAATTATTGATTGATTCTAATAAAACCTATATTTTCGGGAATTATTTTAAAAGTTATTCATAAATTAAATTTATATAATCAAAAAATAAATATTTTTTGAATGTAATGTAAATTATATGAATGTTATAATGAAAATTTTAGTTTAATAGGTTCTATGTTGTGAACTGGTTGTACTCGCAAGTTCCGTTGCACGAAAATGAAGTCGCTTCACAATATTAAATAACATAATCTAAAAGGACAGAAGCAATATATTTAAATGATTAATCATTACTTCTTATGCGTTGTTTATAAATATGGCAATGATGTATCGTTTAAATATAAGGTATCATAATTTATTTTGTGGATGTTGTCATGTCTATATTTGCGCCACTAGGCCGCCGTAATTCATGATATTCTTTGAATTCTATTCGATCTCCATTTTATAATTATGGGATAAAATTTTTAAAACATATTAATAGTATTTAAATTTAAAATTAAAATAATTATTTTTGATAATAGTTTGCAGATTTATTACGATGGTTAACTTGTGCTATAGAAACCGTTAAACGATGGCTTGCCCTTTACTGCGCACGCGTATAATAGTCTATACTCTGTTCAGTGAGAGAATGATGGACAGCGCGCAGTTTTTTCATAAAAAGGGAGAATAAACCCCATAAAGGGTATCTTTAACAAGTATTAAACAGGCATTAGAAGTTTTTTCTACGGCTATAAATCTAAGAATGATGATGTTTGGGAAAAAGAGAGGTCAGGCACTTAAAACTCAGGCCCTTCGCAGCAAGATTTCTGAAGATTTCAAATCTCTGAGGCACACCTTTATGACAGTTTGCGCGAACTGGACGAAAATTCGTCCTTCCTGTCGATCATTCTCTCGCTGAACAGAGTATAGTTGAATGAATAAACGAACTTACCTAGTGAAGTTCTATCACAATTGTATGAAGCGCCTCCTCCGAAAGATCATCAATTGTAGAACTTCCCTAGGTAAGTTCGTTTAATCATTCAATTGTATTACGTGCCTCCTCCTCAGATCACTAATTGTAGATGTTTAAAGGTGTACGGCAATATAAAATGTTGAACTTTGTTGTAATATGATGAATTCGTCATCAACTAATTGAAAAAAGAGCTTTTATTTTCCATATTTAGGAACATAAATCCAGAGAACATAAGAAGTTATAATGAAAAATAACACTTTTTAGCGTTTTAGAACTGCTTTAGCATAATTGCTACGGGTTTCTCGTAGTTTACAATCATAGAACTTTGCAAAAGTTTGAGATGACGAAGTCCATCCAACAGTTTTTCTTATGAGATCAATGTTTACATCATCTCTTTTAGTTGCGGATGCATGTCGTGTGCTGTACGTCGAGAACGTTGTGGTATCTAAACCGCTTTTCTCTAATGTATCTTTGATCTATCTGCTTAAAGATTGACTTGTAACGGCTTTATGTGGTTTTTTCCAGGAAATGAAAAATTCGTTATTTTCCTTGCGCAGGGCACTAGTACGATGTAAATATACTTCCAGAGCTGATGCTACGCATACTGTTGGATCGTCTGGGAAGAATGGGAGAATCAAATTTGATTGTGGTCTATTTGGATCAGACGTCTTCAATTGTGTCGGGATATTGCTCTCTATTCGATCGTCTTTCTTTTCTATATTTTGAATGTTAATCGCTGTGAGGGTTTGTATTCGATGTCCTGTTGTTAAAACTAATAATACGGCTACTTTCTTAGAAAGGAGTTCCAATGAGATTTCTTGATTTGGAGACTGTTGTGAGATATGGTCAAGAACAACTTTAGGGTCCCACGTCAAGTCATATTTCCTTTGAGCTGGTCGTAATTTAGCAGTTCCTCTGCAAAATCTTTTTACAGATGCATCTTCTCCAATATGAGGCCCCAAGATAAAAGCAACTGTTGATCTCAACGAATTAATGGATCCATATGCAGCTCCTTTCGCAAATTCCTTGGAGAGAAATTGCAGGACATTCGGTTTAGCAGCGGAGAGAACCGAGATTCCAGTAGAATAGCAAAATGTCCACCATTTTTCCGCGCGAAATCGTACTGACGTAGAGATGAAGATGACAGTGAAGCGATACTAATTCTGATAGTGTCCGAAGACATATTTTCAATTTTTACGCTTGTTCAATAAGACTCCTGTTACCAGGGAAAGCTTGGACCAGAGAGGATGAGGTTCCCTGTTGGAGGAAGATAAAAGGTTAATATGAGGCTCAAACTTTATGGTTGAATCAATCATTCGTATGCATCTACCGCAATTGATCCAGGGACCTGTTTCCAAGAAATGTATTTATGACATTTTTTGTTAATTCGACTCGCGAATAAGTCAATGTCTGGATTTCCAAAAGTTTTTTCAATTTCATAGAAGGCTTTCTGTGAAAGACTGTATTCGGTTTCTGGTTGCAACCGACGGGATTCTTGATCTGCAATTACATTGTCTTCAGATCGGATATACGAGGCAAAGATCCAAATATTGCGACATTCGCACCATTCCCAAATAGATATGGCAATTCTGCTTAAGTTTTGAAAACGTATCCCTCCCCTACGATTTATGTAAGAGATGGCAGTCGTATTTTCAATGCGCAATAGGACGTCACAGTTTTTGAGATCATTGTCGAAGCATTTTAAACCAAAAAATGCTGCATTTAATTCGCGGTAATTTATAGGCTGTTTTCGCTTCTCCTTATTCCAAAATCCGTGTGCTGAATTGTCATTTCAACAAGCGTCCTAGCCCGAGAGAGATGCATCGGAGAAAATTTCAACCACAAATTTAAGACTAAAAATAGGATTAAAAATGTGTGGAATATTTTTCCTCCGCCAAGATAGGTCATTTTCCACTGAAAGTGTTAGTTGTAACATTGAATCGAAAGCCACACTGTTCGAAAAATCTGTACGAGGTTTAATATATCTGATTTTTCTTGTAAGTGATTAACATGAATATATATGAAATTTAATATAGTCGCTCTTAATGGCGATTTCATATGCTTGATATATTAATTTTAATACACATGGGTATATTATATTTAATATTATTTTTAACGGTGCATATTTGCTTGCTAAGCAACATGATCCCAAAATGCCTATCATTGATGCAAAATATCGAATTTTGTAAAACGAATGTACTTTGTAGTTTTCTAATATTTTAAGCACTCTTTTTCTTTTTTCTGGCGGTAGCTGGATTTTCATCTCATTAGAGTTTAGAATAAACCCTAAAAATTTGGGTTTTTTGTGCGGGTTTTAATTGACTTTTCTCTCTATTAATTATAAAACCTAATGTTTCTAGTAAAAGCAAAGTTTCATGTACATTCTCTGCACATTATTTCTCAGAATCTCCAAACAAAAGTATATCGTCTAAGTAAATGACAGATACATAATCCTGTTGACGCAACAATGATACGACTTGTTTCATCAATTTGGTGAAGACATGCGGAGCGCTGTTCAATCCAAAAGGTAAACAAAGAAACTCGAATGTTTGACCGTTGAAAGTGAATTTTAAAAATTTTCTAAATAAATCAGCGACTGTTACGTTTGATCAAGTCTCGTGCCATTCGTATGTCTTCTAACTTAAAATGTTCTGTGATTATGAATTTGTCCAATTTTTTAAGATTAAGGATGAAATAATAAGAACCGCCCAGTTTGGGAGCAAGAAAAATAGTTGACAGGAACTAGTCTGGTTCCTGTGGTACCTTTATTTGAGTCGGTTGACTTGAAAAAGGGATGGTATAGCCGCGAATCTACTGAAGGACTATTTTGTCCGAGATAAGACATTTCCATATCGGTCGAAAAAATTTTAATCGACCCAATGAAGTACTTACTTCTGGATCTGACGTTATTTTCTGTAGAAGCTCGGTCTGCTGTCCGTACTTGAAGTCATCGGGCGACTGTAGTTCGGGCGATTGAAGTTCGGGCCAATGTAGCTCGGGCGATTGTAGCTCGAGCGTTTGTAGTTCTTCCCTACAGGAGTAAATGGTTTGCGATGCCCCCCGCTCCGGATTGTTGAGTTTTCTGGCGAGTGGGGCCCTTCGGATTTTCTGACATATTTGCATTTGTTGGTGCATTCTTTATTGCAGGCTTCAAGTCCTGCGATGATTTATCCAAACTCTTAGCGGTTTTTAATATCTCGATAATATTGCCACCAAACAGCCACTCACTCAAAATCGTTATCAATTCTAATCTTTCAACGGATTCATTTATTAATAACTTTGATAAAATTGTGCTTAATGCTGCTCAGTACACTGATACTTTTTCTTGTTTATCACTGATTCGATTATCCCTTGTGACAATAGGTTCAGTCAAAGATGCCTTAATTTCTTTATTAAGCTTAGGAGGCTCGTATTGGACACAATTAGTAGGAATAGGGTATGTTTCGAATATTTTTTTACGGTCCTCCTTTGGTAACTCTTTTTCCAAAATCTCATCCCAGCGTGTTACGATATCTGTATGAATCGCTGGCCCTCGTACTTTCTCCAACTCCAGACGTTTTCCCATAGCTTCTAGAACTTCTGCATCAAGGACAGGTTTTATTACTTGTTCTTTCTGCTTTCCTTCATTTGATTTTGGGTCAAACATTACATTATCTACGGATTGTTTATCAGACGAATCAGGGCCCCTATTCTTTTTGGAGGAATTTTCGTTAGAGATTTTCTCCGGAGTGAGCTGTTTTTCCTTCTGCTGACGTGATGGAGATTTTGACTTACCTAGGGATTTTCGAGACAAATGTTCATCCCTTTTATCTGAACGACGATGATAGGTTCTTTTTGGAGAAAAACTGAGCGAACATGCATCATATCGTGATCGCGATCTGTCATATCGGGAACGCGACCTCTCATATTCGGATGGTGATCTGTCATAACAAATGCTGCAATCTGTTATATGGAGATACCCTGCGAGAATCATAACTTGATTCTGAAGGTAGATCATGTGGTCGTGGCCGGGAATTCCTTGAAGAGGTCTGAGAGTTTCGATCCTGACTTGAAGATCGATTTCTTCAGTGAGATCTTTTTCTAGGTGGAGACTCGGAGTTGGCGTTCCTCTGTAGGAACAATCAGAAAAGAAAGGATTTGTACGAAACATATCTGTCCGTATTGAAAAAAGATTGCATAATTGCATGTGACTTGCACCGATCTTCATTATGACAATAAGAAAAACTTGTTTGCTAGCGGAAACTTGTCCTATCTGACAGGGAAAAACTAGGAAGTTACTTTCCCTCTTCCATGTGTGTTCCAACTTCGAGAGATGTTTTATCTTTCGATAAACCGTACGACGATGCACAATCCTGTAGACGCTAAGTATCTGTAACAAAAGTGAGGTTATACTCACTTTTTTCCGGTAGTCTACGAAGTTCTTTTTCCTTGTCCTCCATTTTTGCTTCAATCTTCTTAACTTTTTTGAAATTCTTCCCTCTTTTCCTTCGTATCTGCGTTTATGTCCCATTTCATAGATTTTTTACTACACAGTTTAATCAACGTAGCTAACCACTTAGGCACAAAGAAAAGGAATGATGGAATGGGACCGGAACGCACGGACAGTGGATTAGCAGTACATTAACAAAAAATTTTTGTATTTTTGTCAAACTTGTGGCGCCATCGGCATGGGAGCAGGGTACTACAATTGGTGATCTGAGGAGGCGCGTAATACAATAATAATTTAACGGCTTATGGCGATCTAACCTTAGAATTTACTACTTATAATCCTCTAAAGGCTTTCCTTATAGTAAATAAATTCCACGATAGTGTAAATTCGAATCTGGCCCAAATCTGGCCTATTTTAGACTGTCTAGTCCTAGCGTTTCCTAAATTGCTACCCTGGGTAGGGTGGCTACCCGGCGGTAGGGGGATGCCACCCCTGGCCCAGTAGTTTGGTAGGCTCTCAGCGAAGGGCTATCATATGCGAGTTTCAGCGATAGGCATCACGACTTGGTTGTCTGTCTTCTTTTCGCGCAACATCAATAAGTGAGAGAGAGAGAAAGACACGAATGGTAGCGATCCAGAAACCGTTCTAATTTATTCTTTTCATTATTTATTACCCAGAATTACCACAGAAGTTAATAATATTATGCAATTTTTTTGCTAATTGCATTGACCATACATAAGTATTGAATTCAACTTAAAAAAATAAACAATAATTAAAATTGTAGGGCTAGTAAAAAAAGGCTTATAATATTATTATTTTTAATAAAAAACAATTTAATTAAACCAAACAACATGAATCTTAAATAAAATAGTGGAGACCCTCACAAAAACTGATAGATTTTTAAACAAATAGTTCAATTTCTAACAAAAGAGATGAATGTTAAATAATACAATAGAATCCTCCATTAAAGCATATTGACAACAAAATATGATGTGTCAACAAATAAGTTGATTTTAAACCAAATAAATCATTTGTTCAGTCAAAAACTAGGGACGATTACTCAATTATCCCTGGCTGTTAATAGAAAATGTTATCAAAGAACGTATTAATGAAATATACGAGTACAACACTTCCATTATAGAAAAGAAGCAAAAGAAATGGTTAGAAAATTACAAATAAAAAAAATGATCTAAAAGTTACCTTACTATACGTTCAAGGTATTTCTGAAAGATTAGGAGATCCTTAAAAAAATTTAATATTAACGTTTATTTTAAAAATAACCATACTTTAGAAAAATTGTTCAATAACAAAAAAGATTATGAAACAATAGAAAATCTGTCTAATGTGGTTTATTTAATAAAATGCAATGGCTGTCAAAACACTACATATGTGAAACTGGCAGCAGATTAAAAGTCGAATTTACGAACATAAAAGAGATTGTAGAATTGGCAATTTGAACACAGGTTTGTCACAACGTTCGTGGAAATTTAATCATGCATTTGATTTTGCTAATATTAAAATCTAGGCCAGAGGAAATAATACTTTTGAAAGACATATTATTGAATCAATTTTTATTAATAAATATATCAACACTTCAATAAATTTAAAAACTAAAATATTGAATATAAACCAAATTGATCAAAGAATTATGCATTAACCCCCTTTTTTAAAATTCTTTTTACTTAAATCAACTTAATTTATTCAATCTTAGGTTTATTAATATTTGTCACTTCTGCAATTACGACTTTTCATAACAGTCAGTCTTGTATCGTCCGTCTGTAAACATCGTTTCAATTATGTGACATTTTCATAAATTATTGGAGCCTCTCCAATATCTTTAAGGCTTCAATCAATAGAAATTTTCATTCTTTTTAACATTTTTTTAAATGACGCTGTTTGCTTTTTATGAGATATCACATTGCTTTTTGACTCAGGTATATTTCAATATAAATCTTTTATTTTGTTCAAACCAATATGTTTTTTACGACACTAGTTATTACAACGTTTACGCTCATAAAATTCTTTTTTATTAAATTATAGATATGTATATCGACTCTTGAGAAAGACCCGTAATGTTGGTCGAAACTTTGAGGATTTTTTAAAAGAAATAAATATGTTTTTTTACATGTAATTTCGAATGCTTTTATTTTGTCTTCATCATTGACCGTAAGACCGAATATATTGCTGAATTTAGTTGAAGTACTGATTGAAAATGAAAACGGTCGAAGAAAGGAGAAACAGTTTTGGATCTGCTGTATCTACAATTGTTTTTATATTTTGTTAAACCAAATAGTTGAATCTTATACAAAAATAAATGAATTATCAAATTAAAAAAGACGAATTTTCAACAAAACATGTTCAATATTCAATAAAAAAGGATTAATTTTTTACAAAAAAGTTAAATTTAAAACAAGAAGTTGAATTTTCAACCAAAAAAGATTTTAAGATTCAATAAAAACGAGTTGAATTCAACCAAACACAGAAAAACGCTGGTGCTAAATTTGTTGCAGCTCAAATTTCATTGGTCTAAATGTTAGGTTAGTCATGGCCGTCGACATTTAAACTAAAGCCGTCCATGTATAGAAAAAGTCATGACCGTCTATATATACAATTAGGTATTTTCACTTCAACCAACAGCTAACTTCACTTTGTTGAATAGAGAAAATCTAGAGGAAATTTCTTCGAACGAACATGCATTAATTAAGATGCAGACGGTCACGACTTAGTTTTTACATCCCGGATTTGGTGGTTTGAATGTCATGTAGGTTTTAACTAACCTAAGATTTGGATATTCTATCACGTTAAGTCCAATTTTTATTTCAAGACACTAAAAGTCACTGGTAAATGGGAGAAAATTAAAATTTAGGTAATTATTATTATAACTTCCCTGCTTATCAACATCTATTCGAACAAAAAGAGCTCAAATTTCATCTTAAATCCAAATAGCTAAACCTTCAAGCTAAAACAACTATTATTTTGCAAAGATTGTTAAATGTTTATCGAAAAATTAATTTCTATATAAGAAAGATGAATTTTTAATCCAAAAGAAAGAATTTTTTCAAAACGAGTTAACCTTTAATGAAAAAGATAATTTTGTAAACATAATTGTATAACTTTTGTCTCGCAAATATGAATTTTTGACAAAAAATTTAATTAATAATTAGGAAACATGCGTTTTCTACCAAAAAAGATAAATTTGCAATGCAAAATGACGAATTTTCTATGAAAAAAGATGACATCTTTGATAAAATAGTACAAGTGTGAACTGGCAAAGATGAATTTTCAAGACAAAGAGACGTATCTTTTTCCAAGACAGTTTAGTTTTCGAGGATAAATTTTATTTTTAAATAATAAATATGACTTTTCGACCAACAAAGATGAATTTTCAATCCAAAACGTTGAATTTTCTATCCATAACAGTTAAATTTCTGACGAAAATGATCAATTTTTACAAAAAATTTATTTTTAAATAAAAAATATAACTTTTTGTCCAAAGAAGATGAATTTTCAATCCAAAAAGACGAATTTTCTATTCAAAACAGTTTAGTTTCCGACGGAAAATATTAATTTTAACAAAAATTTCATTTTTAAATAAGAAATATAAATTTTTGACCAATAAAGATGAATTTTCAATCCAAAAGGACGAATTTTTTGTTTAAAGCTGTTTAATTCTTGACAAAAAGATGAATTTTCACAAAAAGTTTATTTTTAAAGAAGAAGGATGAATTTTTAATCCAAAAGTTAAAACAATGCACCATTATAATTAATTAACACGAGATATTCAACAGAAAGTTATAAATGCATCCAATTGCATCAGATCACAAATATCCTCGTAAGTATTGACGCAAGTAATGCGGACAATACTGCTAACGAAACAGAACGAAGATCGAGAAGAAGACCATTTGCGCATGATCAGAGCAGACTCTCTCGTACGAGATCGATTGAAATCAATTTCCCGAGATCCACTGACTTGTCGCAAAGTACAAGAGAATGCTCAGAGACTACAGTCCGGGAGCTGGGTATGTTCCCGTATGCATTTAAGAGGCAAAAGGTAAAAACTAGTTAATCTTATGTATTTTGACCCGCTGAATACAATGGTACCGGTTAATTTTACGAGAAGTGGATAGGTTTTGTTTAAAACGCAATTGTTTAAACAAATAGGAAAAAATGGTTTTTCTTTATGGGACAAATTTT
>NC_046661.1:56527468-56549467 GCF_010883055.1 Belonocnema kinseyi | reverse complement strand
CTCGTAAAATTAACCGGTACCATTGGATTTAGCGGGTCAAAATACATAAGATTAACTAGTTTTTACCTTTTGCCTCTTGAATGCATACGGGAACATACCCAGTTCCCGGACTACTACCAAAGATTAATCAAGACTTCTATTGGCGAGTTGTGACGACGATACGGACGACTTTGGTATTTTTGATAAGTTAGTGAGTTAGTCGATGGTCACCATGAGAAGCCCTTTGGCTGCAAGGTAGGCTCCCCGCTGCGACTATGCGATTACGTTTGTTTACCTAGCATTTCATTGTTCTGAGATTGAGACCTGTTACAATAACTGAAGCTATAAATATTATTAAAGGAGTTTAATGACATACTTCAGGCCAAAAGAAAGGAAAGAATCCACTTGTTAATGATCCTTTATTTTGTTGACGTTTCGAAAAACACTTCAGTTTTTCCGCACCAGAACAGTCAATCGTATGCGAAGTTCAATTCATTATTAACATATTAGTTATAAATAAATAATTAGTTCCATTTCTTCTCTTATTAATCAATCAACTAGGGTTACCATCATTTCATAGTTTTGAGTAGATAAGAAATTTCATCCTATTGTAATGGTTATTATTATACTAAGTTTAGTGTTAAAAATTTATTAAAAACATTTTTGTGAAAAGGAAAAACAAGACTTTTGGCTTGCTCCATTTTCACAGACAAACGAAATGGAACGAAATGGAAAAGGAGAAATGGAACTCATTATTTATTTATAACTAATATGTTGATAATGAATTGAACTTCGCATACGAATGTGTCTGTTCTGATGAGGAAAACTCGGGGTCTTTTTCGAAACGTCAACAAAATAAAGGATCATTAACAACTAGATTCTTTCCTTTCTTTTGGATTGAAGTATATTATTCAACACCTTTAACGATATTTCGAAAATTAACTATATCACTCAGACAAACAACATCGATTTTTTAACACCTTTCTGTTTTAATTATGAAGTTATGAAGGTATGGCATAATTATATTCAAATGAGCTGAATGAATTTTGTGATATAACTTTAGAAATATGGAAAAAAAAGTTAATAAAAATCGGTTAATATTCTCACTAAATTTGTCTGAGAAAATCCATTACCGCACCACTTTGCAGCGTAACAAAAGTGCAATAACTTTTGAAGTTATTAATTGATTTTTTCTATCTTTTTTTAATGTTCTCGTCATAATCCAGAAAATCTAACGCTGCCTATTAAAACTCGCCAATGAATATTTTACTAAAGTTTCCATTTTTCTTAATCGGCTCCTCATCAGCATTACCTAAGGGCCGTTCAAAATCTACTTATAATTAAATGCGATCTGAATTATTAGAACCCCATAAAACAATCCAACTAATTTTGGTTTTGATTAAAAATTTAACTGCTTGATTGAAATTAGAACTATTTTTTTAGATACAGTCGAACCTCGGAGACTGTCACCCATGGGGATTGGGCGTATCGGACACTGTAAGCTCACGTGGTCTTATCCCTCAGCCAATCGTCGTCGAGCTACAGGACCGTATTGATAAGATGTGGTGCCCCTGATAGTATTGGGATCTGAAATACAGCGATAAGTCATCTGGTGGCTAAATTTGGCACTAAACTAACGGGGTCTTTTTTAAAAGGCTGTGTGCATTCCGGTGATATTCAGAGTAGAATATGAATATATTTTTTAAATGCTGCGATTTAAATCAAATTTAAAAAAATGTCCGATAATACAGAAATAGACGATCTAGGTACGAAATTCAGTCCGAGGAAAGCAAAATGAAAAGATTTTGCTGTGTTTTCGGATGTTCAAGCAAGGCTAGCAAAAACCTCGATGTTAGATTTCATCAATTTCCCTTGCCTAAAAAAAGTTTTGTTAAAGTGATTAATAAAAATGGGTCTCAAGAAATGATCGATCGGTGAAAGCGATGGAAGTCATCTTAATTGCCCATAGTTTTATTTTATAACCTCATAATTTTAATAGGAACTAATTACAAGTTCCCTAAAATACATGAAGCAAAATCGTTTTTATTTTTTATACATATCGAAAATATTTTGAAAACTTCAGTTTTGCCTGGTTGAAGTTTTTTCAAAAACTGGCAAGAAAATATTATTATTATTATTAGAGTGAATAATTTCTTTCTTTATATATAAAAAAACATGCTCAATTATGATCTGAAAATGTACTTTTTGTAGATTGCAGTGCAAGGAAAAGGTACTTAAAACTGGTACCGCAAACTGGACAATTGTATACAAAAAGCAATTAGCTTTATGCTCGTTTGATCATGCGGCTGTTTTACATACAATAATATGTGTCCAGCGTATAACACCTTTTCTCCTTCCACAAAATTTCTACACAAAGGAGCAGATAACGTAAATTTACAAATTTCAGCAATGCTGAGCAACATCTTTGACATACTAAACACGGAAAACGATTAAAATTCACTAACAACACAATGTATCAGTTGCAAAGTGACCCCGTTGTCGCCGGCCACCTTTGTTAAAAACCCCTTCTGACGTCATGATTTCAGATCCCAATACTAATGTTATGGTACAACATATTTTTTTAATTTTACAACAGTTAACACAGATTTTTACAATTTCATTTTTACTTGTATTTGCTTATGCCGAATTGATATTTATTGTAATTAATAACTTTAGAATTGAATATTGTACACATCCGCTAACCAGAAAAATAAAATATGCCAGCATAGTTCGACTTAACAAGGTTTTCTTCGGTTATTTATTGAATAAATAAAAATTTTTCCTTTCATTGATTTCTTTTGTAAATAAATATTATACTATGAACTGAAGCTAATTGTATGCTATTTTTAAGAAATCCTTATTGCTATAATAATGTTTTTATTTAAAATTCTTCGGGCGAAAAATTCTAATAAATATGGATTGTTTTAATTGCTACTATAAAAAACGAGTTCGACAAGATGTTTTCACTTACCTCAATAATGTTAAGAACAGAGATTTTGTATAATAACTTTATAAATATATACCCCATTATTATTGCACAAATCAATAAAAAAACCTCCAATGTCAATGTAATTTAACCTACAACCTGCATTATCTTGACTGCTTGCGCATCAGCTAGTGTAAGTGACTTCAGACATTTCAAAGCCCGGAAAAAGTTAGAATATAAAATTTCAATCAGGTAAAATTTATATTGCACTGTTCACTTAAATTATTGTGCAAAACTAAGTACATATGTACTACATATCTCAGCGAAGGGGCTTCGAGGATGCAACGGCACTGGGCTAATCACCTGATTCTTACAGTGTCCGCGAAACACCTGATGACAGTGTCCGAGGTGTGACAGTGTCCAAAGCTGCAGTGTCCGAGGTTCGACTGTATTCATTTTATTGCTTGATGATTTAACTATTTTGTTAAAAATTCTTTGTTGTGTGTAAATTAGATTTTAACACAAAATTTAAATATGTCATTTTTTTTGAAAGTTGATCGTTTCAAGCTGAAAATCAAACTATATAGTGGAAAATTCATGTATTTTATTCTAAACTCGCTTTTTTGGTAGAAAACTAATCTTTCTGATTGGTAATTAATTTACTTCCACCTTTTTGGTGGAAAATGTTGTTTTTGTGAAAAATAGTCTCTAGCTCCGCTGGAACATGGAGCCCAGGTCCTTCAGATTGCCGGTCAGATTGCTGTTTCAGATTCCATCAGACCGAAAATTTGAAGGACCTGGGCTCATATCCCAGCAGAGCTAGAGCGCATTTTTTCACAATCTTCAGATTAATAAATAATTAAATAACATTGATTTAGACCAGTAGACAAACAAAATGAACATCTAAAATTATTTATTAATTTCCCTACGTGAATAATAAAAATTCAACTTTCATGTTGAGGATTTCAATATTATGATGAAAATTCGACGTTTTTATTGAATTCAACTGTTTTGTATTATAAAATTTAAAGCGTTTTGTTCAAAACATCAATTATTTAATTTTATTCTAAGAATTTATCATTTTTTGGGTAAATTCGCCTGTTTTTTTTATTTGAAATTGAAATATTTCTCAGATTTAAAATTCAACGACCTCGTAAGCTATTTCTCTTATTAGCTTAAAAAATCAACTATTCCGTTGAAAATGCAACATTTTTGCTTGATGTTTAACCTGTTATGTTTAAAAAACCGGCAATTTGATTGAAAATTAATGTTTGTTCACTGAGAATTCAACTATGTGATTAAAAGTTCAACTATTTGTTTAGAAATTGAAATATATTATTGGAAATTCGTCTCTTTTGCATAAAGATCCAACGATTCAGTTGTAAATTTAATTATTTGATTTAAAACTATAATAATTTTTTTTGCTCAAGTAATTTTTTCCGTATAATAATAAGTTGTCACTATATATTGATCTACCAGTAAATCTAATCAATTTCAGGTGAAGAAAGTAATGCATGCAGAATTTAAGCACCATTAATAATATTTTTGAGAATTATAATTTTTTCCCTTTATTTGTTTGCATATTATGGTACAAAAAAAACTTCTAAGTTTTTATCACTAGTGGCGTCACATCGCGACGGTATAAGTGCTTGGCTGTGATTTGCAATCTTTTATCAAAAACAGTACAGGATACAAAAAAATCAAAGTGAATAAAGAAAGAGAATAGTCGTAAATTGTGTATATTAATAATAATGATCAATGAAAGCCGATGACTGTACTATGCAAATCAATAACAAGAGAGGGAGTAGTGATGAGTTTCTTTCAATACTCAAGAACCATTTACGATAAAAGATGATAAAAAATATTTTTAAAAAACTGATTGATAAGTTTCAGATAGAAATTGACTCTTAAAAAAAGTTCTTAAAAAAATCTCTTAAAAAATATTTTAAAAAACTGATTGATAATTTTTAGATAGAAATTGACTCTTAAAAAGCTATTAGTTAGTTATACAGAAATCTGTGAATTGAAAATGAAGCCATGGTAAAACTGACAACCTTCTCTACTTTCAGTAGTAAAGTCGTTCATGGACAGCCCTATCTCAGACTGTCATACTTGACTTGCGAATAATTCGGACTTCGGCCTAATATTCATTATAAAGAATTTTGTTGTTGTATATCATGCTGCTAATGCTTGGTAACTAAATAAATTTGGTTAAAAAATTGCAACAATTCTGTTTTTTAGTGCAAGTTTCATGAATCCAAACGTATGATGATAAATTAATTGTCAATAATCAAGAGCAAGAAATAAAAGAAAATTGTTGCGAATATTCAGAAATGGTGATAATTGAAGATAAAAAATCACATTGAGAAAATGGTTTTGTTGCAAATTAGTCAAAAAGTCGTTCAGTTTGTAATTGAAAATAAAATCTGGGTGTTGGTTAAAACATATGTCTATTGATTTGATAATACGTCTTGTTAAATAATTGAAAGCATTAAAATTACCTAACTTTTTTTAAAACAGCAAAAATGTTGTCTGACAAATGAATTAGTTCCGTGGCACAAATACGAAAAAAAAAACGTTTTGTCGTTCTAACAAAACAGATTTGTCAATGCATTAATGGTTACTTCTTGAATCAATCGTATTGTTAAATTTTAATTAAAACTGGTGACTTTTTTTATTTTATTCAGTGATTATCCTCGAATACAGAACAATATTTTAATTTTTCGGCTTTTATTGGCCGTTGTTGTTGCTTGCCAAGTGGATACAGTTGGACGTGGGTGCTTGAGATAAACGTGACTAATTAGAAATAATTGATTAACAAGGCGCTAGGATTTTTTTGAATTTCATTTATTTATAATAGTACATAGTGTTATTATATTAATAACTAAACGAAATGCTTATACCCAGTTAGGAATAGATCCTCGATCCGACGCCGAAACGACGTCTTCACCGCCTTACCATCGTTGAGTCGAAATCATCGTTGAATTTTAAGTCGATTTCGACCACAATTATTATGCTCTAAAAACACTTTATTTATCGTAATTTGAGTGAATCCTGACAAACATTTTCCGAATTTGCAAGATATGAAAATCGATATTGAAATGACGTCATCTCGACTTATAAAATACTTCAGAGTCAAAAATATGTTTGTTTCTGAATGAAAATTCTATGATGTCTGTTGCTTCATTTTAAGGATGAATTCCATGTTAAAACACACGTGGTGATAGCATTTCATAATTTCAAAATTCAAAGTGCCCTCCAAACGGTACTATAGCGCCGTGCGCATAAAAGTAACACACTATACCGCAACTACGTCCGTGAACGTCCGTTTTACCACGTGTATTGACGCCTGTTCATTTTCTTTTACATTTTTAAGAAAAAAAAAGTAGTGCCATGATGTTTGGCGACCCTGACAATAATTCATCTAGTGTCGACGAGTCTGACGAATAAAGTTTGAACGAGGAACCTCCATCCAGAAGACCGGTATAAATCAACATTATTTGCATTGACCATGCTTGCACGTGCAATCATGCTCGTTGCGTACACTGCAAAAGACGTTTCTCGTAATTTTACTACTTTTAGAGAGGGACGTAATATTCACTATTGCCAAAGAAGCGTTTTTACGGAAAAAATGAAAAACTACCTTTAGTTTGTAATTTCACTTTTAGGTTATGCGACACTGCGGTTCATTTTAGAAAAGTGCCAATGAGTTGTATATTTGTAGGTTATGATATTCTTACGAAAAATTACGGTAAACTTCCCAGAAATGATTGTATTTGTACCTCAAATAAATGGCAAATATCCTTGGTGCTCAAATTAGAAATATTAAAATAATAAAATTGTATTTCAATTAATTAATATTAGTAAATTTCACAAAAGAAATATGCAGTTACAGTATACTGCATGTACTCGACGTTGATACGACAGCAATTTCAACGTCGATTTGATAATTTGATCGACCTCGATACGACGTCGATTTCGGTGACAAATAATCGTCGAATCGACGAAAATTTCGACCTTTTTTCGCCGCTGACAAACGAAGTTCCGACATCGAATCGACGATCCATTCCTGACTGGGTAATATTATGTATAATGTATATTATGAGGCAGGGTTCGAGATAAATTAGCAGACTAAATTACAAAAAGTATGTACTGATACTGTGAAGAGATCTGTATCATCACGAGAACAAGTAAACGGTCTATTCAGGTCATAAGGCATGGTAATTTTGTGTTCGTGAATCAAAGCTGAAAGCCAAGCAGATTAGATCCTTTGATCTTGTTAATCGCGTAGGTATATTAAAAGGCACACTGTTAGAAATTTCTATAGCGATTTTACTATAAATGTAATGGAAGCAATATGCATATACGTGTAGTAAATTTAATATACCATTATATCGTAAAATAATATACATGTATAGTAACATAGAGTGCATAAAAGTAGAAAGTTCCTTGATGTATTCAAATCTTGTCAAATATGTAAAACTAAACTAATAACCTACAATTCATCGACTAAATTCTTATTTATAATCAAAGTGCAACGTACGGGTGTGGTTTTCATCAAAATTCACTGCCAATGTCAGAATTTTTACGTGAGTACTGCTGCTTTTAGGTTAGGTGTCTTGATTATGTATTTCATTGAACTTATTCACTTGAATTCCAGTATAACTTATGTTCAACTAGAAACAAAAATAATTACATGGCTCTTCTAAGAATTGATCAATATACATGTATATTAAATTTACTATGCAGCCTCATCACTATTTCATAGACCGAGTTCTTAGATTTACTATACAAATATATAGTAAATGTATATTAAAATTGCAAACATTTTTAATAGTGCATAATTTGTAACAGTTCAGGTGATTTATTTGCACCATGAATCAATTTAAACAAGTATAGGATACCGGCAAATTTTTGTCTGTCCTGAAAAGTCTAAACATTAAAACCTTTATAAAGAGTATTCAAATCAGATTCCGGAGGAGGGTAGATTACAAGTTTTTTTGAATTGCGGTATTTATTTCAGAAATCGTTTGTCACACGCTTCAATATGGTTGATATGATTATGGAAATTACAGGTCCAAATAACAGAGCAATATTCCAGCTTAGATCGTACCAGTTTAAAATACCGTAATCATTTTTTAAATATTTTAAAATATTTTTTAAATTCTGAATAAAAACCCCGTGAATTATTAGCGCTAGATGCAATATTTTTTATATGTACATCAAAAGAAACGTCTTCTGTAACTGTAACTCCAAGGTAAAGCATTGCAGACATTTTCTCGAGAACTAACCCTTGTATTGGGTATTGAAAGTTTATTTACTTATCTCTTTCGCGAGGACGAGTAATAGGCATAATACGGTTCTTATGAATATTAATTTCAAGTTGATTATCTGTGCACTAGTCAACAAATCTATTAATATTAACTTAAAAATACATACAAGAAGTCTAACTCTTTAATAGAGGATACTGTTATTGAGCTTTTCTAAGGTAGATTTTGGGATGATTGATAAAGTTTATTTGTCTGTCTTGTTACGTTCCGTTGATAGGATCATTTATTCATTTATTCATTTTCATCATTTATTCATTTTATTTCTTACTTGTTAAGGTTCACTTACTTTATAATTTTTAAGACAAAATTGGTTTAAGTGTACACCACCTTTAAATTACCATGATTTAAAATCATTGGTTAATTAATAATTGGAAATGTAATGCGATTTTATTGATTTTAAGTGAAAATTCATTACTCAGGTAACCCATTTTTAACCTACTCTCAAAAGTTATGTAAAATGATACTGCATATGCAGTATGAAAATGCATACAGTTCGTTATACTTACTTTATAAAGTTGAAAATATACTTCGGGTATTTGCTTGAAATAAAAAAATAAATTCAAAAGGGTCAATGCAAGATTCCCTTTTTAATAATTGAATATTATTGATAATGATGTTAACTAGTTAACTAGATTCACAAAACATTCGATTGACAAATTTCGTATTTTTCATTGAAAAACAAAGATGACCATAGGTATTTTTTTAAATACCCCCCCCCCCCCTTCATTTGGTTAAAGCCACTCATACTTACTTAAAACTTAATAAGAAAGCTTGTTTATGTCTTATTATCAATTTAATGAGTGAAAGAGCTACTTAACCCTTCAAAATACTCGGAGATACACTTATCAACAAATAGTTTAATTTTTTACGATATCGCTGTACGTTGTATTCTTCAAAATTATATTAACAAATATATGCATACCATTAAATTACTTATTTTTAAAGTATTTTGATTTTGTTTCTAGGTGTGCCATATTCGAGCCACATTTTTTCGATTTTCAAAAACCTTGCTTTTTGTAAAATCTTGATTTAAAAAAGAATCGCTGTTGATGTGAAAGAATCAACCATGCCATTCGAAAGGTTATTCAATAGCCTTTCGAATGACCTATTATTAATTCAATTTCGATTCATAGAGTCCCGGCAATGCATCGAAAAGGAGTTGGTGTGCCATATTCGAGAGATTTCCTCTATATTAAAAGATGAAAACTTTGCATAAAATATATATGCTAAGATTGATAATTCCTAAAGCATGTTTTCCTCTCAAAATAACATAATAGATTACAAAGTTCTGCTTCCAGTAACCCTGAAATGAAGTGAATTTTTGAATCGTTAAGAAGATATTGGAATAAAAAACTTGTAAAAATAAAAAAAAAAGATATGCTCGAAAAAAGGATTTTAAAAATATTAAATATGATAATTATGACCGACTGGTTAAAGTGTTTTACATATATCTTTTATAATTGATTTTACTTTAAATTCTTACTTGACATATAACATTTTCTTGATATGTCACGCATATTTTAAGAATATTTATGTTTAAAATGAGTCCTAGAAAATTAATAAGCATCCAATATTCCGCGAATTATTCACAAATAAACAGAACTCAAACATTCTGATACTTTGCTTAATATCTTTTTAAATAATAATCACAACAATTTCATTTACGAGCTTTAAGACGGAACACTAACAAAACATGAGTGGTCTTATATTTCTTGCCAGTAAATGTGTGTAGTATTTATAAATGACAAAATTATTAATTTCGAAAATTAAGAAGTAATAATTGAAGTTTTAGAGAACTTCAGTTATCTCTTATTTAATTAATTAAATTTTCTGAATGAGGTGTATAAAAGCTAGCGAGAGGGAAAATAAACAACTGCGATGAATTGCATGTGCGAGGTGAGGTAAAGATGTACGAAAAGGAGTTACGTTGTTTTGCAGCCCTTTTAGGGCGCGTGAAATAAGTGAATTTAGCCGGTGTATATTTCACCTGCTTACTCGCGAAATATATAATTAAAGTAAATTTTATATCCGATATACGTTATTTAATCACTTCTTTATGTATATCTGGTATGGAATTTGTTTGAATTATTATTTTACGTGTAAACAGGTGGAATATATGTGGCTCTCACATGCCCTTAAAAAAAACAGTATGGTCGTCGCAAGACTTACAAAAGTTGTATTTTTTAATAATAACTTATCTATTCTTTAGTCTGGTAAAAAAAGTAGATTAAATACAGCAAACTCTCGTTTTCAGTCCAGAGTCGGGGTTTCTGCCAATAGTTGCGGACTGAATTCTGGGGAATCCAAACATAAACAGTTGGTGCCACCTGATCTGTTTCCAATTGGAATGCATGATATTGCGCAATATATTTGACTGAGTTCTCACGAACTGCGGCCCTTCCGAGGCGACAATTGCAACCGCTTTTGCCCTAATCACCTAAGAAACTGCATGGGCCAGCAGTTATAGGAAGGCCGAGAACGGGGAGGGTGGAGGGGGGGCGGAGGGGGAGGGGTGAAAACGACAGTTTGGTGTACTTTACTTTGGAGGAAATTGAAACATAAATGATCAATATTTTAAATATTACAATAACTTAGAGTTGTTGAATCGCTTCTACTAATCAACGAACAAAAGCGAAGGTTGGTTTCAATAGCATATTAAAAAAATGTCAACATTTTAGAATAAATAAAAGAAAACAATTGAAAAAAATTCGTTTCCTTATAGTCAAATTGGTCATATATTTTTAAACTTAAGTTAAAACGTAAAAACAAGTAAATTTTTTCTGCAACGTTCTTTTTGTGGCTTATTAGTAAAATAACATAACAAATATATATTTCCTGCTGGATATTGTTTGTGGGGAATTTCTTCGCTGATTGCATAAAGGTTTATTCAAATACAAGTACAGTACACTTCCTCCTATGTCCACGACCGCCTTTTTTCCAGATCACTTACTTCCGGTTCCCCTATACACGCTTCTTTCCACTTGCGCAGTTAATTCACATCCCGCCACGATCCCTGTGCACTCTTCTCCGCATCAGTGGCTGACCAATTACAAAAAGAGACAAGGAGAGCCCTCTTTGATTTGAATTCAGTATTTTAGCATGACGTCGTGGAAAAGCAGACAACTTTTTCGAGAAAATATTCTAAACGTAAATGTAACTAACCCTAAATTTTGGATATTTTATTTCGTTTAAATGAAAGGTCGTCAATCGACCAAACAATAGAACATGACTGAGAAAATACACACTACACTTGAAAAATATTACTATTCAGACCTTTATAACTTAGCTTTAAATTTAGAAAATTTTCTTTAAAAAGTTGGATGCAATTGCAGTGCTATGTACTAACTTTCCTGGCGGCAGACATTTCCACCTCTCCTAGCATGATACACTTGAAAATTCAGACTTTTATATGTAACTTACCTTAACCCATCAGCTGCTAGCGGCACCATATGGTACCACGTATTTGATCTTTTAAATTCCGCAGCTGATGGGTTAACATTTAGAATATTTTATCCCAAAAATGTGTCTACGCTCCTATGTCAAACGCTGTGCTAACATTCCCGACGTTTCCATCTATCCGTTCATGTCCGCGACATGATGCCACAAAATTTACATTTTTCGAAATATTTGAATCGTTTTTTGATTCTATTATATCGATTTTTAGTTGGCAAATTATCTTGCGGCCACAAAAACACTGAAAAACACTGACATGGATGATGCGCTATTCTAGGAATTACTAACCGCGCGTTATTACACTCAGGGCGGGTTCCGCCAACCTCGAGTAAATCATTGGTTACCTGACGGCGGGTTAAAGTTAACGCCATAGTTAAGCTTCGATGATCCTGTTGCGCGTTCCACCATATTCTTGGAGGGTGTGGTTAGCTAACCAGATAGCCGTTTCGAAATAACTCCAATTTTACTTTAAATCATTCGCGTGATTGGCTATCCGTCGGTTGAGTGGAAAGCAAAGCAAGAAGGGCGTGCACACCAAATCCAGGTAAGTTTCACACCATGCTCGTGTTCGCACTAATCTAAAAAAAGTGAATTTTTATGTATATTATGTTCGTGTTATATTTCTGTTTTATTCGTGTTATCTGTGATGTGTCATGAGACGACCTCGGAATTTCTTCCAAAAACTCCATATTTTACAACGACACTGCACTTTTTAGGTTAAAGGACGATTAAGTCGCCCTAACCGACCAATCTTGACAGGTCAGATTTAACGGTGGTTAACGCGAGTTAACCGGCCGTTTAAAAGGGAGTGGAACGCTGAACTAGCTTTAACATAGGATTAACTTTTTAACGGAGGTTGGTAGAGCTGGTCCTCAGAGTCGGGTGTATTTATCTGTATCATTATTGATAGTATATTTATTGATTTCGAATAGACCCGTGTTTTTCTGCAAATGCGTAGTTAAAAAAGTTTCTTACAGTGGGCGTGTCGAAATTCTTCAAAAAAAAAAAAAAAAAACTTCTGTGATATTTCGTCTTTAAAAAGTCAGAAATACCTCAACTGGGGATCATTTGACAGGGAATTTCATAAGCTTTCAAACTGGAGTTTAAAACAATATCTAGCTTTTCTATCAAACAAGTTATGGTATATTTGAAATTCATCAGACTTTTAGTTCAGAAAAAAACTGTTTTGCTCCACTGTGTTTTGCGTCGGGTACCGTTTGATTTGGAAGAAGATTGCATGATAAATCAAGAGGGGACAATAAATTAATTGTCACATTTGCCTTGTAAGCAACCCTTCGCTCATATTCGGGCTACCTCTAGGAGAAAGATAGGACTTTGTGATCTATAAGAAGGAGTAAAAAGAAAGGAGTAAAAGAAGAAAAAGCAGAAGATAGGATAGGATAGCAGAGGAGAGTGAGAGGGCTCGGTGCGTGTATGCACAATGTGTTATGTCGACGTACGAGGCCGTTTGTGTTCGGTGTTTCGCGAACAAATGGGAGAGCATCGCCCGGCGCGGCACCGAGTTGAGACGAGCTTGAGAGCATTGTTCTGTCCCCTACCGCTTACGATTCGTTTCGCTTTGTACTGCCACATTTCATACCATAGGATGGCATGCCTTACCTTCCTTCACCCTTACTCTTACTCTTGCCTTCGCCCACCGATTCTGGCCGCTTTAAACGCACCGGTTTGTGCTCAGGTGTGCTCCATTGTTGAAAATGTTGAACGCACCACCGACGTCACGCTGCTCTCTTTATTATAAATTTCAGATCCTCCTGCCAAGTGCTAGCCTTCCTCAACCTACTTCTTCTTTTCTGTACACTCTGGACCAATTTACGTTTTTTTTTTTTTTTTTTTTTTTTTTTTTTTTAATAAACGACCAATAATTTTCACAGACATATCCAATGTCCTCCTCTGATTTACGATAATTATTTATCCGAACGTTTATTTGAATATTTCATTTATGGGATTATATATCTGAGTACCGTCTTTCAAGGCTTGTGATGCTAGAAAATCCTACTCAGAACATCGCCAATTGGAATTAATCCGTGACAATCCGAAGCAAGTTTTCAATCCTCTTAAACCCTTCTCAATGCGTGTTTCAACCAAAAATTAAATACCAATCTCAATACATGTCACAACCCCAAATTTAATTCAAATGGATCCGAGGCTCACTTATCAATATCATTATCCATTCATGTATCAGCACAACTTCAATCCGAACCCATGGCGAATCCATTCTTCAATCCGTACCCCAATTCTATTTAATATGTGGAACTTCCTTAATGCAACCGGAATGAACCCGACTGAATCTGTCAGCAGTGGGAACTTTCAATCGTTTAAAATTGTTGCGTCAACATAAACTTGACTCATAAACCACCTTTTAATCCTTTTCAATCCGCATGTCCAATCCTATGAATCTGTCGCAGATCCGAAAAGTCTTTTCAATTGTTCTCATTTCTTGCATGAACATTACTTTTAATCTGAAATTAATCCATATTAATCCAAACTAGTAATTCAATTATTTCATTTATAGTTGATTATTTCAATTATTTTTCAATCTTTCAACGTTTTCTTGATATCTGAAAATTTCCTGAATATTAACACTAATAATTATCTATTATCATTTTTTAAGTTTTCGCGTATATGTCATACCGTTTTCGACATAATTAAAACTTTGATTTTTCCGTTTGAAAATCCTCTTATTGGGTTAGTTTGTGATCACCGACGTCCCGCCCTTGTATAAAAGACTGAGAAATTGCTAAGTTTCGTGTCTCTCAACGGTTGCGAGTTCATTCCATATTTTTCTCATAATATAAAAATACTTTTACTGGGTTTATTCATGGAGGCCGAGGATTATCACCCTTTGCAAAGTCCCGAATTTTTTCCACCTTTACGTGTCTCCGTCTTTTTGAGATAAATCAAAATCTTCATGTTTCAAATATGTCTACTGGGCTAATTCTGGGTGCCCGAGGATCAAATCAGTCTGCAATACTCTGCAAATTCAATCTGTTTTCACATATCTCTACTCTATTCTGCTATGTTATGAAAATTTGTTCAATTTTCGCGTATCTCTTACAGTTTTTAAGATAAACTAAAATTTTTAATTTGTTTTAGAATTCTCAAATAATTCTATTGGGTTAGATCGAGTTGGTCGAAAAAATTCCTACTCGGCAAACAACTTGAAATTAGCTGAGTTTTCATGTATCTCTAATCGTATTCGATATAACTCAAAATTTGTATTTTTGAGTTGAATTTTTTAAATCTTATTATGGGTTTACTTTGAGTTGTTTGTAATTATTTGTTTTCACAAATCTTTGGCCGCTTTTCAAGACAATTCAAATTTGAGATCTTTTTAAATTTCTAAAATCTGTTTATTGCTTTAGATCGGAGTGAACGAGGACCATCCCTTTTTTGGAAATATTTAGGTTTTCGCTTATATTTTCTTCTTTTTATTAGGCTAGTTCGAGTTGCTCGAAAGCCTTAAAATTTACTTAGTATTTCACGTACTTATGGTCATGTTTTGATTGGATTAGTTAATGTTGGTCGAAAACCAAACTCTGGCTAATTGGCTGTTTCTACTGTGACCTGCTGCGACTTACATTATATGTCAATGGCTAACTGAATTTACTAATAGGGCTTAGGACTTACGGGATTGAATGTGTTTTTCCGCTCGCAACTAGGAAAGATACTCTCCTCTCGTAATTAAAGGTCTACATAATTATACAATTTATCATTTTTCTGCGTTTGATTTTTTTAAGTTCCTTTTCCTGCATTTTTTTGCCTTCCTTTTTTTTCCTACATTTTTTTTGCCCATATATCTACTTTTTTCTGCTTTCCTTTTTTTATGCGTTTCTTTTTAGGCATTCCTGCGTTCCTTTTTTTCTGAATTCTTTTTTTCTTGCGTTCCTTTTTTTCATTCGGTCATGTGATGCTTTTTCCCAATTTTCTATATTTCTTTTTTCACGCGTTATTGCGTTCCTTTTTTCTGAACTTCTTTTTCATGCGTGCCTTTTTCTTGTGTTCCCTTTTACTGCGTTCGTTTTTTCCTTACGTTCATGCATTCCTTTAGTACCGTGTTCCTGTGTTTCTTTTTGCTAAGTTAATGCGTTCCTTTTTTCTAAATTCTTTTTTTCATGCGTGCTTTTTTCTTGCTTTACTTTTTTCCTGCGTTCTTTTTTCTTGCGTTCCCTATTTCTTTCGCTGATGAGTTCCTTTTTTTCCCTTGTTCCTGTGTTTCTTTTTTCCATGTTAATGTGTTTATTTTTTCTAAATGGCTTCTTTTATTCTTGCCTTTTTTCTTTCTTTCCTTTTTCCATGCGTTCCTTTTTTCTTGCGTTCTTTTTTCATACGTTTCTTTTTTCCTGTGTGCGTCTGTTTCTTTTTTCTTCGTTAAAATACTTTCCTTTTTCCTGAATTCCTTTTTTCGTCCGTTCCTGCGTTCCATTTTTCCGCGCTTCTGTGTATATTTGGACTGTGTTCCTTTTTTTCCTGTGTTCCTTCTTCCATGGGTTCCTTTTTTCTGCGTTCCTCTTCCTTTTCCCCTTTTTTTCCTGTGCTCCTCTTTTCTTCCGACCATCTTAATTGAAATCGGTGAAGAATTATCCATAGTTCTGCCGAGAAACTAGCTTTTCGGTATTTTATTATTTTTCTTATTTTTTGTACATGACGGTGTATTTCTACCACAAATCTTGATAATGGCGAGAGTTATAGTAGGATTCTAGAAAGGAAAATTAAAAATTATCATTAGAAATAAAAAGGCAATGATTTCATATTGAAGAAAGTAATCTTGATAAAAGTTTAAGTCTCAATTAAAGAATTATTCTAATACTATTTGGACATCAATAAACTATTACTAAATGAATGATTACACAGCCACGCAAAACAATCTTTTTCCGTGTCTTGAGGTCAAACCACGTTTACTATATGTCTTTGAGGTCGCTGAATCTGAATCCGAACTCCAAACACCCCCAGCACGCCAGGGTTCTGACGTAACCTCAAAAAACCTCATAATTTTTTTTTCTATTCCGGTGTTCAGACCATCTCTATTATGTTTTTGGGGTCGCTGAATGCGAATCCGAGGTCCAAAAGATTCCAGTATACCAAAGGTTAAACCAATCTGAATTTTTTCGAAAGTTATCGTGCTGACCAACTAAAAGGCTACATACACACTAATGCATATAGATACATTCGGAAAACTCCGTTTTTCGGATTCAGGGGACCTTAAACCTGGACATTTAACAAAAACTAGGGGTGGGGGGATTTGACACAAATCTAATAACTTCTTTCGTGAGAATGTAAAAAAATGGTTACGACAAATAAAAAGAGAGTGGAAAAGACTTTTAAAATCGCAGTACACGAAAGAGTGACGGCAAAGTTAGCCTATTTTTTGGACTTTCCTAGCGACCTGGGGGAAAAATATAAAAATACGTTACAGGTATCAAATTACTCGTCGTTAAAAACCAAAATAAGTAACGATTTTCGTTTTTTTAAATGAACCCTATTTAGGAGTTGAGAAGACAAGGGGTCGATCTTTAACATATTTTTTCCCCAGGTCGCTAGCGAGGTCGAAAAATTAGTTCAAAGTCATCAAAGCAGATAGTACATTCTCAAATACCACTGAACGCTAATCTTCCTAAAGTAAACATTCAAATTCGACTTTTTAATCTTAACATTCTTAAAGAAAAGTACCTAAGTCTTATTTTGAGATAAAAAAAGAATGTGCCTTTTAAAAGACATGTCCTGAAAGGCACAATTGTTACGAACAGTGAAAAATCTATCAAAACTGAACATTTAAAATCCATTGGAACTACAGTACAAAACATTTATTTTATAAATATTAAAAGAGTTCAATATCGCCAAAGCAAATGAAACATTCTCAAAAACCAATCAACGTTTACCTGTGAGGAAATTGCCTTATTTTGCCTTATTTAAAAAAAGGCCCGGCTCAGGATGACTGATTAATAAATTTTTGTAACGACTCTGATCAGGTCCGTTTACGGCCCAAATAGCCTCCCCTAATTGTTAAGGGGGAAATGGGAGATAATACATGGAAAAAACGCTTTTCTTTAAAATTTTTTTGGAGATCTGATTAAAGAAAATGTATTTAAATGTTTTGCATGTTACAAAGTATTATTTGATAAATAAATAGTACTTTTTTTGTAAAAAAATATCGTGAAATAAGCCAGTGACAGAGCAATTTCGAGTACGCCTCTTGAGAAAGATGATTTGCGGTTCCAGCGATATATCAACGTAAATTGATCGGTAATCAGAAAAGTTGCAAAATTTAGTTAAAATCTAAGTTTTTCCTCCCCTCCAACGATTATTTTTAGGAATTAAAAAAAAGTTTGCGATCATTTGAAGTAAAATATGCGATTTTCTACGAAAAATTTCGTCATTTTTTAATTGAAAAACAACGTTAATATAAAAAAATTTAACAAAAATATCGTTGGGGAGAAGATTTTTATATGCAGAAAAAGTTGATTAAGTTTGAGAATAATCGGTTCAGTAGTTTTTGTAAAATCGCCGAAACGGACTTTTAAAAAGTGGGTTCGAGAAAAACTCGTTTGAAGCTTTAACATTGAAAAAGTGAAGAAAAAATTAATTTTTACATAACAATTTCTGCTCCTTCTTTTTTCCATTACACTGTGCACACTTCACGAACGTAGAAAGTGTAGTAAAAACTAATAAAAATTCTATTATTTTATAGTATTTTTCATTGTCTTCTGGTATGTTCCTATATTTTCAAGCGCAGCTGTTGTCTATGAGGAGGGTCGGCTTTAAATCTATAACTTCAAGAGTTCTGCTCCGATTCATTAAAAATTTTGACACAATATTTTAAAAATATTTTATACCAAAAAAAAAAACAAAAACAAAATTTTTTTTGCATGTGCTTATCCCCCATTTCCCCCTTAAGTCAGGTAGTCTGAATTATACCGTATTTACAGTAACTGGAAGGCCCTGGCAGGATACGAATAAGAGCTTCTGTTGAAGATCAGGCGTATTAAAAGAATTCCCAAGTTAAGGCACCGGACGCGCACCTTTGTTATACCTTATGTGATGCCTATCAAATGCAAACGTGTTCAAATCTAACACTTTTTTACAAAAAATGGATCGTGAAATAAAGAAAAAAGATTTTCGTAGAATTCGATCGAAAAAACGACTAGCTTTTCAGTTAAAAAACTTTTTAAAACCTATAATTATTATAAAAATATCAAATGTAACATTTTTAAAAATAAAAGAAGAAAAATGATTAATAAATGATTGTTGTAGGCTTATCATGGGTTCCAGTAATTTTACTTGTAATTTTATGAATAGTCAAGAAAATATTAATATACCGAATAATAATGTGAATATTTATTTTTCATGAATACAAATATAAATTTGCGCGACAACGCGTGACGCGCTATCTGGCGCCCCTTTGTATTCCTGCGTATTTCGTACGGTCTTTTATTTTCTCGCCGGTGAATCTAGGAATGTCAACAGTGTCGGTACGTGCATGTCTTTTCATTTATAGCCAATATAATAAGTGTAATAAGTAATTGAAGGTAAGAATAGCATATATTTTACATTTAGATTAATTCATCTGTGTTGGAAACAATAAATTTTCATAAAACTACCTCATTGTAGTAGATTTTCGAATGCTTGATTTCTAGGTTAGGTTAAATATTGATTATTATATTTATCTTCTTTTTCAATAATGTTTCTGTGAAATTGAGTCTTTTCTATGAAGAATAATTTTATTTATTGTTTTTAGAAGTACTAGCAAATCAAGATGTGCCTGATTATTCTGTTTTCCTTCTTACAAGTTCGATCAAGTCATCCAGAAGCCAATTAGGTTTGCAACAAGAATGTATGCGAGCGGGAAAAGGGCGGTTATTCTGCCTATTTTAGATAACATATATTTATTTAATTCTCAACTTAATTTTAATTTTCTTTTCCGACTGAAGCTCAAAATTTATTACATTCTAATTAAAATATAATAATTTAAAGAATTTGTTACGAAATATATACGGCCCGGAGAAAGGCCTTACTTATTTTTAAGGCACAGAAAAGGGTACCTGATACGGAACGTTTAAGGTTGGCTACACACGGCCCTGCTCATTTCTAGCTTGACGAAACACCATCAGGGCCTGATAGGATTTCTGTATCCGGGCCTTAAATAAAATAAGGTAACCTCATCAGGACCTGGTAGTGCCTTGATTTATATTTCTACACGGTTATTTTTATAAGCTAAAAATTAACATTCCATTTATAGCCTGAAAGCTCGCAAAGGAAAAAATCGAAGCCTTTTTTTGAGATAAAAAATAAAAAAAATGTGCCTTTTTCCAACGAAGTAAAATTTTGTTTTTAAGCTGTATTTTCAAAAGTAAAACATTAATTCTTTCAGGAAAAACTTATGGTCAATGAAAAGGGCGGCAAATAAAATCAATTTATATCAGTATAACAGAAGAGGGAGCTGATATGAGGAATAACTAAACAAAACATGATAAATCCACCTCTGTCAATTTCTCAATATTTAAGGATATACTGTAGATAAAAATCCGTTCATCAAAATAAAAATTTTAAATATACTATTAAAACTACCCAGATTGTCAAATAAATTCAATGCGAAAAAAAACTTTTTGAATTTAATATCGTCTTGAAGCTGTTTACTAAGTAAATTAATTAGAACATGATTACTATATTATTACCCAGGCGAAAAAATTAGGTATAGTTTATACATAGTTTGAAGTATTATATATAATATTCACTTATTTTATACACTTTTTGTGTAAAACAAATGAATATTATACATAAAACTTTACACCACGAAGGAATAATAAGGAGACCAAACTGCCAGTGGGAAATCATTTGAAACTGGCTTAAATTTTCGTGCGCAGATGTGCAGTTGCCCTCTTCCTGTACACGGAAAAGTGTGCGAGTGAGAAAGTTTGTCAACTTGACGTAAATTAGAGAGGTACTGTTCTTTTGTTGATCATCATACGAAAGATACACGAAATAAATATATAAATAGTATTTTCGGTATTTGTTTGAAAAATATGTGAACAGATTTTGAGAAGGAAAAGTATAGGTAAGTACCTTTTAAAATTGTGATATGATAAAGAGATAATGAAAGTAATATAACTTGATTGAAAAGTTTAAAGTTTTTTCGAAACGTAAATATGAAAAATATTATAATTTCATTAAAAGTTATTATGAGTTGACTCAGTTTATAAATTGGTAAATTACGCATTTATAAGCATGTATACAATTTAATCAGCAGGGATAATTCCAAATAATGTGATATTATAATGAAGCGCTCTAACGATAAAAATCTCAGAGTATATTCTAAAATTAAATGAAAGTTGTGTAAAACAATAAAATATATAAGACGTTTATTGCACGTACAGTGAGGGCCTTAAAAAAGCGAAGTGTATTCGCCTTCTTTAGCGTGTAACTTGCACCACAAGCCAGCACTTGACACCTGCATCAAAACAAACGAACAGAACCTCTCTAACTTACGTCAATTTTACAAACTTTCTCACTCGCACACTTTTCCATCTATAGCAAAAGGACAACTGCGCACCTGCGCACGAAAATTCAACATCTTCCTGTAATGTGCATACCACTTACGGTAATGCTTCTATTGCCAAGTGTGGAAACGGAGTTAGGTCTCCTTATTATTCCTTCGTGCTTCACACTATATAAACTATATATCATTTTCCCGCCTAGGTACTTACAAAAATAAAATTGAAAAGATTCATAAAATTATATATTATGAGAGAAATATTACAAAATATTTATGAATTTTAAACATTATTAACGTTATTAACAACTTTGATTCGCTTACTTAATGAATTTGAAGTCAGAATTAATTTTTTTTAACTTAATTTGATTTTATCAATAGATTTTGGAAGTGAAAAGAAAAATGGTTATTTGCCAACTTCAGTTGGATACCACTGTGTTACAATGAAATAATACTTTTCGCGAAAAATGGTAGAAATTCTAGAATTAGTGGAACTAAAAAAATTGCATATGCTTATTTTCCCAAAAACTTCCAAAATATGATTTTATGATTACGAATGTTTTTTGGCAGGTACGGGTACATAATAATTCATAACTCCACCATTTTTCATTAAATTTCCAATTTTCTTTTCTTTTGAAAGTAGAAAAACACACCTTGTTAACCATAGATTTTCCACTTCATCAACAATTCAATGGCATTTTTGATAATTCAATAATTTGTTGCTGTTAATTAGCGATATATCTAAATTTCTGGATTTTCATCAATCCATTTTCTAAATATTAGAGTTGTAGGTGGGGGGGGGGGGG
>NC_046661.1:56512232-56527458 GCF_010883055.1 Belonocnema kinseyi | reverse complement strand
AACTCTAATAATTAGAAAATAGATTGACGTTGCACTCAGTTCAAATAGTGAGAAATATTAAAATGTTTAAAAAATGCTATAAATAGTGTTCTATTAGTCAGTAACATTTCAGCTAATACTAAAGATAAAAGCTTCTTGCAAGCGGAATTGAATGCACTTTGAATATATTAAACACAAAACTATTATTACAATTTTTTTTTTTAATCATTCTCTCACGAACTTTTCTGTTCTCTTACCGTTCCCTCTTCAGTCTACGCTCTTACTATCCGGAGGGGAAACGGCTCGAAACCAATTTTTAGCAAAAAAACAAAAACTTTTGTATTATTATATTATTACTTCATTCTTTAATGTTTGTTCACATGTTCAAGTACACAATTATTTGCTATTACACAATCACTACACTATTTATAATTGCACAGCTGTGCGGGGTCGTTTGCAAATTTTTGTGACCCATTTTATAAAAAATGCTGCTAAGCTTATAATAATACATGTACTAAGATTTTAGATATATTACAAATTATTATTGAATATTTTATGTGATTAAACAAAATTTAAACTTAATTCAAAAATATTTCAAGATATTTTAAAAGACTTTAGAGAAATCAATATATATTTTAAAAAATTTGATCGATTTTAAAGGATTTCGACAAATTTCCGAAGATTTCAAGAGATTTAACAGACTTTAAAGAATTCAAGAACATTATTTATGTTTGAAATTTACTTTAAAATGTTAAAACTCATTTCAATTCTACTGAAATTCCTTAAAAATTCTTCAAAAATACTTAAAATCTTTGAGCAATGATACGATTTCTTGTCAATATAAAAAAAAGTCCGATCGGTTAGATTTGAACGCGCGTTCCTCAGGATACAACTCGAAAAACACCAAAGTACTTTCATAAATACTTGGAAGACTTAAGATGTAATATTCTTGCCTGTTTATTTACTTGACACTTGGATTTCATGTGCATAAAACAATTCAGTGAAAAAAAATTTTTGATAATAAATTTAATTTTTAATGCAAATGCGAAAATATTGATTTCATAAAGTTTTTCCACTTTGCAAATGTGATTTCAAAGCATCCATTACAAAAAATGAAGAAATAAAGCAAAGTAAATTTTTGCACGAAAATTGGCCGTATGTAGAGGACTCTTAATTAACGTGAAAGACAAAAGTTATCTGCGTCTCGTTTTCAATATTTCGCTGACGCAAGTACAGTAAAATTAAATAGAATGGATATAACACCGCACAATTTAATAAAATATGCAAATTTAGCGGGTCATTCAAATTCTATAATCAAAAATATCGTGCCACTTTTTCATTTTGTACCTGTTTGAATTAATACTCTACTTCAGAAAAAATTTTTGTTCTCAATTCTTTTAATATTATATGATATTTAAAACGCGTGATCGTAATGTATTAAAAGTCAATTCTTAGAGCGTTGCTTAGGAGTTTAGAATAAATAATACGAATTCTCATATAGAACGTCAAAAGATCGAAATAGGAATACTTTGATAATTCTGTTACAAAGTTCCATTTCAATAATTTTGGAATACTTGATTAAATTCTTAAAGAAATTGACATTAATTTTTTCTTCATTCGATTGTCATGAAAATTTAGTTAGAAAAGGATTCGCCGATAGTTCGTGGTTTATTCATTTGAGTTTCTTCATGACTTACTTCGCGCATTCGTAAAATGTTAAATTTCGAAATACTTTAGAAGCTTATTATAGATTCTTTAAGAAGACTTGTACGAACTCAAAATTAGTTTAAAATAGATAAATATAATTCTTTTTATGTTAATTATCTATAATTTAAGAATTCAATTATGTAATTCATATTGTACTCTGACTTCAGAACTAATTGAAGGTTATTTCTGTCTAGGCTGCCCGTCTGGGTAATTCAACAGGCGGCGCTCTGATCAAGTGGTCCTACTTTTGTAGTGATATCCAGTGCAGATTTGGAAAATTATGAAAAAATTATTAGTTAGCGAGAAATTTACAAAAAGTATATTGAAAAATGTGTACTCTCTAGTGAATTTTTTAATTTTTGTAAAATTTGTTTTTTGCTAATAATGGCGGAAAGTATGGGTCGTAAATGTGTAGGTTCTGGTTTCAAAAGTCAGCTTATGAAAACAACATATAAAAATGTAATATGTCCCTTTACACAAAATTCTCAGGGACTGTCAAAGGTAATTTGTTAAGGCCCCTAACAAAAATCCTGGATAATTTCCAATTAATATGAGGGGCTCTTGTTAGCTGGCGAGGATCTGCAATGGTGCCCCCGCCCCAGGACACTTCTCTGGACCCGCGCCTGCTCGTTAGGCCATAACTGTCAGCTTCCTGATATGTTTCTAAAAAACGTATATTTAGAAAATTAGAATTATTTTTCTAATACAATCTGGTATAATAATATCAGACGACATTAGTGAGTACAAAAGCTCGTTGCTTTGTTCGTATAATAAGGTTATACGAATATTGTTTCAGGTTTTCTCGTTTAAAGTATCCGACTAATTGGATTCCATGGATCTCTTCCGTATCAGATACGGTTTGCGCAAAAAATCAATTGAATCACTGTCACCGTTAAACACGAGAATATCTTTGTCAAATTGAATACTCAATGCAAGCACGTTACGTTTGGAAACGTTCGGCCGCTATGATGCCAGATTAGGTTAAAGCTTGCGATAGAGCACCTATTGGCCACAAAATTACGAGATGAGAGGCTATTCGCGCTCATTTTAAATCTGTTTCTATTAAAATATTATCGTTAAGTGACGTATTTATTTGTAAGTCAGGTCCATATTGTTTAATTTATGAGCAATATTTTATGGAATTGTTAGTTTAATGTATCTGCAAAGTAAATGGTGGTAGAAAAATATAAAAATGATGTATGAAAAAAAATTTCGCCTACTGTTTCAACATTAAAAAATCTGCCCGCTTTGCGGGCACATTCTCATCGCACGCTACGCGCGCGGTTCGCTTCGCTCGCAAATTTGAGCGCGCCTGGGGTGCGCGACGCTTGAATCTCGCGCTTCGCGCTCAAAAATAGGTTACCTCGCGCTTCGCGCTCGAACATGATTACATCTCGCGCTTCGCGCTCGGATATTTATTCTTTGCATTTGGAATGCTTGGAAAAAACTTTATCAAAAAGATCTCTTTTAGACGGCAGTATTTATATGCGTCTTCATATTCTGAATTGTCTACATAATTAAGTATAGTCAAAGATTAAGTTTCTCAAAACTCTGTCGGCTTTGAGGTACACATTCTCATCGTAACACTCGCGCTGCGCGCTCGATTTCAGACAGACATTTGTGAACAGGTTTTGTTGGATTTTTTTTCTCGTAACTTTCGTCGTTTTTCCACACATTTTTTTTTATTTTACTTTTTTCAACGTTATTTTTCACGAATAAAACAAAACGTACGCGTCCTATCAAGAAGTGATTCTAAACGAAATTGTAGATCTTTTTTTGGGATAACCATTTTTGTTAATTCATCTTTTTTTGTATCCTACACAGTTTGTCCACAAAATGGAATTTTTTATTTTTCATTATTTTTTGTGCAATAAAATTTGAATTTTTGATTTTTGAAGAAAATCTAAAAATTGGTTATGATAATCTTGTAGGGATTTCAAAAAGAAATATTTTTCTTTTCTTGACTTTTTTTCATTTGATCGACATTTCATACCCTTGATCTGTTTTTCGTGCATTTACGAATATTAAAGTTTAATTTTAAATTTACAAATAAGTTATTAATTAATTTCTTGAACGACCAGGAATAAGTAAGCTCTTCAAATATGTACAGACGTTATTTGGCATATCCATACATGTAAAATCTCGGATATTCAGAAGATTTAAGATGTTTGTGAGTAATATCTCACTTTTTAATATCTACAGATGCTAACTTTGAACATCTGGATTGCTGTTCTACAGTTCAACATAAAATATGTTAATCATTGAATCTAGATAATAAGTTTGAACACTCAGTTTTCTCCGTGAATGGACATTTCTCCTCCGTATCGTAAAAGAGCTACTTGTGCATACACATACACAGTCGATGCAGGGGGCTGGTTCGCTATCACAATCGAAGTGATAACTGCGAAAGAAATTAATTGCTTTCAATGTTTGGATTGTTCAAAAGAAACCAATTATGGCTCAATTTTGTTTCAGTAGGTAAGGTTTCACGTTATTTTTTTGCTTGGAATAAAAGAGTTCGAATTCAAAATGGCGGAGTTATAAATTAATATATACATTTTATGACTGAAAAATGTCTTATAACCATAACAATGATAATTTCAAACATGCAGAAACAATCATCAACTAAATAAAAAAATGTATTTACTACATTTTGTTCGCTTACTCCTGAAATAACTTTAAGATGGGAAAATTGTGTTCGATGTGAATAAAAGTGTTTAAGGTAAAGATTCACAGTTGTTTGCAAAATACACAAAAAGGCAACCAATAAATATGCATAATTCGGAGATGGTTGCAGTAAATAGTAGTCATAATTTTCCAGGGTACAGGGAGTCCTTACCGATGACCCCGGAATGGAGACAAAAATCGGGTAAATTATTTAGCGCCCCCACGAGCCCCTTTGCAAGGCAAGGAGGCTGCTTGTTCCGGCGAGATTTATTTCGACTATCGTGATCTATAGCCCAAGAATATCCAATATTGTAATAGGACTTTGCATACTTATATGCATACGTTATATGCGCGCGCGCATTTGTGTGAGCAGGTAAGCGTTCGTACTTACTCGATGTACACACCAAGTATACATATTCTGATTCGCGAGTTTCTTTATGTATACGTTTATATGTTTCTGATTGTGTGTATCATTGTTGAAGACTGTGTCTGCGATTGAAATACTACCCGGGCTATATCTCAACAGGTTTGCCGGGCGTTATGAGTACCTGCTGTACACGGTTTTATGTTCCGCCGTAGTACGTGAAAGAGAGTGAGAGAGAGAAGTATAGTATCGCTTAGAAGTATCAGTTTACCTTCTTTTCAGCAGTTAAATTGAAAAAATTAGTCTGCCAAGTCAATTTATTTTCATTAAACTTATCATTAATAAATAGGATCATCAATGAAACAACAACTAATGCAACAATTAATAACCATCCTTAACAACAGTCGATCCAAATGACTAGTAACGGAAAAGACAAATTTATGGCATCGGTTGAGAACAATACTTAACAAAAAACAAAAAGCTAGCATATTCTGATAAAAATCGATAGGAACGACTAACATTCCTATACCCTGTTCAACGAGAGAACGAAATCGGCCGTGCAGTTTTTTTTATTAATCGAGGCGTCGATAAACTTTTTTCATCGCTGCACAGCCAATCATTGTTGAAGGGAAACACAATTTTTTCAAATAAACTTACCCAAGTGCTCTCTGAAATTTTTTATAACCTTCGTTAGGGCCACCTCTAAACCCTTTGCCTGCGGGGGTCCTTCGTCTACATTTTCCTTTCTTTGACAAGCTGCGTGCAGAGAACGAAATTTCGTCTTTTCGGAATTTCGTTCTCTCGTTGATAATAACCTTCGGCAATTGTAAACACGATTTACAGCAGTCATTGTCACCGGAACAAGGGGGACAGCCCCGCCAAGGTCGTGGGTGTGGGGGGGAGGGGGGTTTATGTCTCTTGCCCCACCCCAATCTGAATGTACCTATGTCTACCATAGATGATAGAAAGAGATCTTGCCCCCCCCAATTGCGTTCCGGCGCCACTGACAACAGTCAATAAAACCCCTATCCATAGATATAAAAAAACCAGATCAATGGTTTGCGTAATTTAAGAAACTTATTTATTTTTTTAGAAACAATATTTATTATTTCTTTGTTAATTAATGATTAATATTTATTTTGTCCAGAAAAAAGTTGTTCAGAATGAATGAGTGTTCAAACATTTTTTAAACATTCCTCAATTAAAACATAAAAATTTATTTAAAAAGAAAACTGTTTAGATTAAATAAAAAAAACGCACTAATTCCGGGATTTAAAAATATGAAAATCTTCAATTATTCTCTGCACAAAATATTAAAAATAATACCAAATTCAAACTGTGATAACTCTTCAAAAACATGCTTCGGGCAAAATATAAGTAAGTATTAAAATAAAAGATAAAATAAATATAATTAATGTTTTTTACGAACCTCTTTCAGGGCTAACGTTAGGGAAAATTCCATAATACTTGTCCTTGCGCTATGGTTGACCGGTTAATTTTGCGGAAATTCCGTAATACTTGTCAGTGCCATTTTTTAATTGTCTAATTCAAAGCTCTTAACTTTCAGTACACTTGAATTAGAAGGTTTCCTCCCGTAGAGACTCGAAATCTTTCAATTAAAATGCAGTCAAAATGTAATATTATTCAATTTTGGTACCATTAAATTAAATAAGAAATTCATCAATGATTTTCCAAGTTTAAATTTTTTAAATTAACAAGAAAGTCCATGAAGTGTTTGAATAGAGTGTGAAAGGAAAGCTTATAAAATATTTTACAAATTACAGAATCAAAAATAAAAATGCCTTTCAATTTGTATATTAATAAACGATAAAGCGATAGGCTTTGCGAAAATGTTCGCGAATGGCCGAAGTGCTGGATTAAAATCGCAAATGTCATCACGAAGATAATCATGTATAATATCTGAAAATTACAAACCTCCCCTCTCCTAAATCAAACCGGACTTTTTCCACCCAACCAAAAAACTTGTTCTCAGTAATCTCCCTATCTGCGACTCGCATCGGATCTTGAATTTGAATCTTCATTTGCAATCATCTCCCGGGACTCACTTCTTCGTTCTTCGTACTTGAAGTGCGTAAGTATAAAATCTAGCGAAAGCAACAGCATTCCCAAAGCTAAGGTCCGTACATTTATACATTACCTGGCGAATGCATGTGGCCAGGTACATTTAGCTTTAGGTAAACGTAAACGATTATTGTCTCGGCTCCGCAACTTTGCACGCATGACGTTTCCGCAGTACTTAGGGATCGAAGGTCGCGATCTGCCGTTTTGTACGCGGACTCTTGAAGTCATTCCACCACTGGGAAAGCAACGCATAGAAGATACGTGAAGAGATAAGGGTTACCAATACACTTGCCTCTCACTGGAGCCGCCTCATGCGCGATAATATGCGATTCCGATCCGGCGACTGCGGTCAGATCTTGCCCCCTTCTTCTCTTTTTCATTTTCTTCTCTTCATCCATGCCACCATGTATCATCAACTCCTGTCTCCTTTACTTTCTGCCCGTATAGTCCAACTCCGAATTTTCAATCCATTTATTTTTTATACTAAAAACGAAAAATCACTTTGATCTGCAAAAAATAATTGTCATCTGAATTGGAAGGTCTACGACAAAAATGAATTGTTAAAGATAACGACTATTTTTACACGTTTCCTCTAGAGTTCAAAATGCTTTGCAAAAAGAATGAATTTTGCTTTTTCTGTATCTAGCAGTAGCTTATACACAGGAAAAACTGGGGGTTCACTAAAGTTGCGGCTCCAATAGAAGTTGTTATCGCTTAGAACTTGAGTTCCAATAGATACCTATAGAGAGCCAAAAGCGTTCCTCTAGGCCATAGGCATAGGAAACAAGGGACTAGGCATGCCATTGCGTGGGTGATGCAATGCAGGGGGAGGTCCGCCACCTTTTGATGTCCCGCGACAAACATGGCAGCGCTCAAATGTTTATATTTTCATACACAGTTTGTCGGCAAAAATGCTCGCGCGCATAATCAAATGGCACATCGTAAGATGGCGGCTATCCCCACTCATTGAATTCTCCCCCCTCCTGTGGATTCAACCCCACTCGCCAAGTTAGGATGGCATGCCTAATATCGGCGAGAAAATTCGAGTCCTCTGGCTTTGACGTTGAATAAGTATGTGAAGAAAGAATGGTAGGTTAATGAAAGACGTATTATTTTAAAGGTGCAAATGTTGTACGTTAATGAGCCGAAACGTAATAATCCAAAAAATTATTTGTATCTTGCAGATCTGAAAATACGATGAAAAGAGAGAAAATTTGATAGCTTTTAAAAAAGTGAAGTTTGAAGCATATTTTTTTATAGAAAAAATAATAGGAAAAATCTGAAAAAATTCATGGTGGTATATTACACATTTCTGAATTGCCGTCGAAAAATTTGCAAAATATAAATAATTGTTCGTTTTTTGTGAATAAATATGCAACCGCACTATCTTCAGTTCTAATGAATATAATGAAATGATTTAAATTGGAGGTAGTTAGTTGAACTATCTGTAATAATTTACAATTTGAAGGAAGTATGTGCTTCTTGTTGTCTTCGGAAAAATTGCGGTATTTGAAGTCAGTTTTTATATAGGGAAGCAAGTGCGAGAGCGCAGCGTGGTACCGTTTTTTCAGGGAATCGTCCTCAGTTTTCCTCAGCCCGCCCTACTCCGAGCGTCACTCTGGCCTTCGAACCCTTTTCCTGTATTGAGGAAAACCGAGGCCGATCCCCTGAAAAAGCGGCACCACGCTGGGCCCTCACACTTGCTTTCCTATATAAAAAAACCGACTTCAAATACAGCAATTTGTACGAAGACAACAAGAAGCACATACTTCCTTCAAATTGTAAATTAAGATAGTTCAACTAACTACCTCCAATTTAAATCCTTTCATTATCTTCATTAGAACTGAAGATAGTGCGGTCGCATATTTATTCACAAAAAACGAACAATTATTTATATTTTGCAAATTTTTCGACGGAAATCTGTTCAGAAATGTGTAATGTATCACCATGATTTTTTTTTTTCAGATTTTTCCTATTATTTTTTCAATAAAAAACTATGCTTCAAAGTTCACTGTTTTTAAAAGCTATCAAATTTCCTTACTTTTCATCAGATTTTCAGATCTATAAGCTACAAATAATTTTTTTTGAATATTACTTTTCAGCTCATTAACGTACAACATTTGCACCTTTAAAATGAGACCTTTTTCATTAACCTACCATGTTTTCTTCACATACTTATTGAACGTCAAAGCCAGAGGACTCGAATTTTCACGCCGATAATAGTCCCGTGTTTCCTATGTATGTCCATGCTCTAGGCTTTTAGAGCGCACTTGAAAAGAACGTGGAGGCGCATTCACAAACCAACCGCTTGCAAAGTACGGCTGGTAAGTTCGGGATCGATTTACAGTTATCGGACGATGACTTGAGACAAAAAGTTTCTTGCATTTGAATATGCCTTTATGTTTACAACCTGCAAATGATATTTATCAAGTCACATCTATTTTAATTGCTCGACGAATTTCTTCTTTCGAAAAAAATGGAGCAAAGAGTTTGCATTAAATTTTGTGTGAAAAATGGAATCCAGTGCTCTAAAACTCTTGAAATGTTGATAGTTGCGTACGGTGAGTCTACTCTGAGTAAGAAAAATGTGTATAAGTGGTACAAGCTGTTCCAACAAGACCGAGAGGATGTCGAAGACGAACCTCGCCCTGGACGTCCCAGCACGTCAACAACAGATGAAAACGTTCAAGCAATGGAAGAAATGGTGTTGAAAAATCGCCGAATTACCATCAGAGAAGTTGCTGAAGATGTTGGCATATCGTTTGGCTCATGCCATGCTATCTTTTCGGACGTTTTGGGCTGAGACGTGTGTCAGCGAAATTTGTTCCAAAACTGCTTAATTTTTATCAAAAGACCAATCGCATGACCATTGCTCAGGAGATGTTGAATGAAGTCAATAATGATCCTGATTTTCTCAAAAGGGTTATAACTGGGGATGAATCGTGGGTATATGGTTATGACGTCGAAACTAAAGCCCAATCGTCTCAGTGGAAGCATCCTGAGTCTCCAAGACCGAAAAAAGCACGTCAAGTTCGGTCAAATGTGAGGGTTTTGCTCACTGTCTTCTTTGATTACCGTGGCGTAGTGCATCAGGAATTCTTACCACAAGGTCGTACGGTCAATAAGGAGTATTACCTTCAAGTTGTGCGCCGTTTGCGAGAGGCGATACGCAAAAAACGTCCGGAACTTTGGAAAAACAATTCGTGGCTTTTGCATCACGATAATGCACCTGCTCATTCATCGTTGCTTGTGAAAGATTTTCTGACCAAAAACAGCACCACAGTCATGCTTCCATATTCACCGGATTTGGCCCCCCAGTGACTTTTTTCTTTTCCCAAAACTGAAGAGACCCATGAAAGGACATCGATTTTCAACGATTGAGGGGATAAAAACTGCATCGCTGAAAGAACTGAAGGCTATACTACAAAATGATAATCAGAAGTGCTTCGATGATTGGAAAGAGCGTTGGCACATATGTATTATATCTGAGGGGGATTACTTTGAAGGGAACAACATAAATATTGAGGAATAAATGAATATTTTTTGAGAAAACCATAAAGTCACCTTATTTTTTGAACACACCTCGTATTTATTGGTTTTTGCACTGGTTATAATGTGAATTACATTTCAACAAACAGAATTCATTCTATAGAAAGGGAAAGACCACACCTAGCTAACACAGTTTCTAGTCTGAATAATCAATCATTGTTTTCGGAGGGGCTTCGGGCTTATGTTTAGGCAAAGAGGGGGGCAAAAGGGAATTAAATAATAAAAATACTAGTTCCGGGGGTAGCCTCAAATCCCCCTGGCAACGCCATTGCATGTTTGTAACAAGATTCAGAAAAACAGTCACTAGTAAATTTCCTGGTAGTCACTCAGTGACAATATATTTCCCACTCAAAGTAGTCACATGTAACAAGCGGAGCAGGTAACTTCCCGCCATTGTACTCACATGCTTGTAACAAAAGTGAGGTTTGGAAACACAACGTGAAATAACAGCTTAACCTTAAAAGGCCCAGCGTTTCGGAACTATAACTATTAATACTCTTGCAAAAATATTGGAAAGGGACATATTTAAATGATAAATAATTTCCAGGTAATTAAAATAATATGTCAAAATATCTTTTATAAAAGAAATACCGAGATTTATCAGCTAAACTCTTACGAACAAGAAAATACACTAGAGGTTAAAACCAAAATGTATACGTATTAATAAAAATTAAATTTCAAATAATAAAATATTTGTATTCTTATGAACTTTTATTATACAAAATAAGTGTAATTAATACTATTGTGTTCAAATTATAAATTTGCTTTCAAAAGTTTCATATAGTACATATGCACATATCATACGTCTTTTATCCAGCATTTGTTGACATAAATATTCGATGTCAACTTTCTAAATTAGGAATTTCATGATAATTTCAGCAAAATTAATAATTTTTGTTTAATTTTATGATTTTTTAAACAAATTTAATGAACAAATGCATTTTTGGGGCATTTGTCAACGGGAAATTTTTTTTTCGATTATAGACTTTTTCACTAGTATCATTATAATACATTCCGCAATATTGATGATAGGTTTATAAAGTTTATGATTTTTAAAAATAAATTTAACAAACAAACGCATTATTCGGGCATCTGTGGACGAAAACAATCGTTTTTATGTCAGTATTTTTAATATGGGAACTGAATGATAATTTTAGCCAAATTCATAATGGGTTGATACATTCTATGATCTTTGAAACAAATTCAATAAACATATGCATTATTTGAGTATTTAACAACAAAAAAGTTGTCGAAAATTTTGGAAAAGTCGAAAAATTCTTCATTAATGCATTTGTTTATTAAATTTAATTATAATATCCAGAATAATAATTTCACGAAGAAATTTCTTCATCATTATATTGTTCTTGTTTATTATATAGTATTCGAGCATCTTTAACTAATGTTACTCTATGAAACTTAGAGAATTCTAACACAGAAAAAATGACTATTTTGTTCATCATATTTATTTATGAAAACATTGAAAGCCTGTTTTAAAATGCAAAGAAAAGATTACTATAATTCTAATTTTTAATTATATAGGTTATTCAATTAAAAAGATATTACTATATAGAAAATTTTAAATAGTTAAATTCCATTTCGACATTTTTAATTATGATAATGTGTAACAAATTAATTTTTTTTGTAGATTTCAAATACAAGTTTATGATTTAAAATACATGTAATTAACAAATATTTACCTTCAAATGTTCCAATTTTTGGTTCAGAATTTTTAGTAGTTCAATTTTAATTTTTATAAATTTCTACGAGTAACACACCAATTCGACCTTCCAATACTTTCACGATCTTTTCGTAACAATTAACCAAAGTTTTTCCGACGGTCTGCTCATAGTCGGGCCAAGGTTTGACCGACCTTCAACTTTTATGTTAAAAATTATACTATTTTCAGGAAATTCATCTTTTTGCCTTGAAAATTCCACAAATTGGTAGAAAATTAAACTGTTTGGCTCAAACTTTATAGTGTATATTGTATAAGTTAAAAATAAAAATATTTGGTAGAAAATTGATGAATATTGTTGAAAGGTCGTCTTTTTTGGATAGCAAAGTATTCTTTTTTATAATTAATTAATTATTTATTAATGATCAATTAATTATTGATTACTTAATTACGAGTACATGATTAATTATTTATTAATTACTTATTAAATAATTAAGTTTTGGCTATGTAGGGACAAATCCACTTACTTCGAACTATTCTTTTTGGTAATTTATGTACCGAAAATTACTTTAATTGTAACAGAAATAGCAATATATCACTTTTAAATATTTTTGTGTAATTCAAAGTCAATAAAAATGATTTTAATGTCAACATGCCTTATATGTTATGGTTACAACTTATTGCAAATACATGTATGTTTGTATTTATATGGATATAGATAATGCAGTGTATATGTTAGATTGTCTGTCAATCAAAAAGAACTCGAATAAATATTCTCACATTATAATAAGCCGTAAATTTTAATGAATGTTCACATTCATATTTTATAAATAGTATTAATTTTCAATATTTAAAAATAGTTATTTATTAATATTTCAGTTAATTTTCAATATTAGTTTCAATAATTCCATATTTAAAACCTTTAAATAGAATTAAAAATTATTGCAGAGTTTTTAGAGAATTAAAATCGGACTTAAAATTTTGTAGAGATAATAAGAGGTACAATTGAAAACTTAAAAAAAAACTGCAAAAATTTGGAAGAAATTCAAAGAGGACTACAATTTTACTAAATAAAACCTAAGGGAATTAAACAAGGATGACAAGTATTAAGGAGATCCAAAAAAGAATTCATTCAGCGCTGGAGAGCCTGATATACGCCTTCAATTATGATGTACCAACTTTTAGGACTAGTGCATATTTAGTGCACTGTATCATCATTTTTGAGTAAGGCCTAGTTTATTCATATAAAGGGATGCTTTGGAAAATTGATTTTGGGGGCGTTAGAGAGCATCACATGTGCCTTCAATTCTAATGCATTCCCTTTTAAGAATAGTGCAAATTTATTTTTTAGGGTATTTTTTTTTGATAGGGTTTGTTTTTGAAAAATTGCGCCGGGGGTCATACAAGAGCCTTATATGAGCCTTAAATTCCTTCCATAGAAAAAATTTGATATAACCAATATTTCTACCATATTACTACTAGCTTTACGTAAAGCCTTGCAGTACACTGATAAAAATGGATTATACGAAGTGGATATTGCAAGTTAAGGATAATAACCCGTAACGAAAAGTATTATATAGCGTATTGTCTATAATCTTTTCCTAATATATAAAGATATTACCAAACATAATCTCGAGATTTTAGATTCTTATAATCTTCAGATATTCATTCGTAACATCTGGAGATTACAAAACACGCATGTATGCGCGTGCAAGTTCGAACATCACTTGTCCACTGAATCATGTAGGTTCAAATATCCCGGAGTATCCATTTTGTCTATGCGCCCTTGCGTCAAAAGTGTTACCGTCGTGTATCTATGCATTTTTTCTATTAGACTGGAGTTCAACATTCTGAATAAATATAAAATTGACAATTTTCTAATAATTTCATTTTTATTTTTTCGGTTATTTTAATCATGGAACCGAAATAGCGGGCATACAAATCAAAAGACGTCAATAGAATTTTCTTATAACGATGAATGTCAGCCTTTTTGTTGTTTTATAAACGTATAATGCCCCAAACGGATCTGCAGTAAATTAAAAAGTTTTTCTAACTTTTATATGTTTGATATTAGATGGATTTATAACACTCTAATTATGTTTTTATATTTCTTGCACTATGCACTGAGAAAAAGATCTTTTTGATTCAAGCAAAAAGATTTGTTTGAAACCATTTTTTTTGATTCAACAGACCTTCTTTATTTTAATTAATAAAACATTTATTTAATTTCAATATTTGGAAGATATTGAAACTCATTGAATAAAATTATTTGTTTGATACGATTTGTTTGATTCAAACAGATGATTTCATTAAGCCATAGAATAATTTTGTTTAAAAGTCTTGTACTTAAATTAAAGCAACGTATTTGTTTGATTCAAATAAATAATAGTTCTTCATGCTTCCGTTTCAGTTTTGAGGCGCTACAGCGCTACTTAGTTTTAGGCTTACAAAATGGTGGGTAAATCGTTGAATGTTTCAGCGTGTTTGTTCGCGAAATGTGGGAGCAAAATTTACGAAATTTAAATTAGACCAAAATCCAAATTAAAAATCCCATTTAACGTCCAATAATCAAATTGATGCAAATTCCTGTTAAACAAAAGAAGAATACAACGACCAAATTTGGACCACAACGAATAAACGAAAACCAAAAAAACCCTATTGTAATCTGAACAAAACCCAAAAAACAACAAAAAAAATAAAATTTCCGCAAAGAAATATAAAAAAGAGGAAAGAAAAATGAGAAGGCAGCCAACCACATCCCCTTCCTTCTCTTTTTTCTCCTTTCGTCTTTTTTATTTTTATGACCATCAAATTACAATAAAATAAAAATATAAATATATATATAAAAAAAAAATAAATAAATTTGCGTTATGAACGTTTCGGTACTCGTACTTATCAAGGCAAGAAAATTTTAAGTGGTGGTAATTAAGTGGTGGTAATATACCATTGAAATGGTATATGATGCAGATGGAATACTTGAGGCTTTCAGAGACTATTTTAGGAGACAATTCGGAGATGAAACTATAGGACACCACAACTGCGATGTTCAACACGATGCGTTGGAAAACTCAATTGAAAAAGTCTGTGTCACTGAGGTTAGAGATATAATTAAGAACTTGAAAAACGGTAAGGCTGTCGGGGTAGACGGTATTAACGCTGAAATTCTTAAACACGGTGGCGAGTACATACCACATAGAGTTTGC
>NC_046661.1:56510049-56512132 GCF_010883055.1 Belonocnema kinseyi | reverse complement strand
TATATCTAGTCGGGAGTGGTGCTGACTGAAAACAGATGATTTGGAGCGATTCGCGCGCCATCCGTTGGTCATTCTAAGGACTTATTGAACTACCCTCGTAGTTATATCCAATTTTTTCTTTCACAGGAATTGAGGGCTTATTCAAGGCTCTTGCATGACTACGGTACAATTTTTCAAAACAACCCCTATCATAAAATACTACTCCTTACTTAAAAGTGCTGATAAAGTGCACTAAATATGCACTAATCATAAAACTGAGTACATCAGAATTGAAGACACGTTTTAGAGTATCCCTCGCCTTCAAAAGCCATTTTACAAAACCATCCCTTAACATTGAAAACTACCCCTTACCCAAAAGCACTGATAATGTACAAGAAAAAGTATTTCATCAGTTTTTTAATACTTTCTAGCTGTCAGCGAACATGAAACCCTTTTCCAAAAACCCTCCCGACACTCAAAACTACCTTGTAGAAGAATACGACATTGAACTGAGAATGAAGTACATCAGCAGTGTATGATTTGCTCGGACTGTACCCAAACATTGTATTCCCTATGCAGAAATTAGAGCTCATTTAGGGCTCACTTAATATCCAAAAGCCACACAGTAATACAAAATGATGAATTTTAAATGTTGATGAATTTCGTCTTTGCATTAAATTAAGTAAGTTACTTAATTTCAACCAGAAATGGAACTTAAATTTAGTGTCTCATATCTGATATACGAGTAATATGATAATTAACTGACATGTAAGTCGAGTTTGGGATGATTTTCATTCGCGTGCTCTAAAATTCAATTTGTGTTGGCAGAAAGGCTTGCGCGAAATGCGATCTAGCGATGCGCAAACCCCTGGACGGATTCCGGCCATTTTAGAAGAGGAGCCAAGAGAGCAGCTGATAGTTAAAAATATCGCGTCGATAGCGGTGGATAGTATCGATCAACACTGAGCTCATGGTAGTTGTTTCGTTAACGTTTCCTATTTTGATATATGTACTCAGATCTATAACGGACTTTGATTATAAATCGAATAAACGTACAGACGTGATAAAAAAATATATGAAAAAGGATTGAAGATTCACGTTCTGTACCTGGTAGCTTGAAATGGATATAAGTGCCTTGTTTAGTGTCATTAAGTTCTTTTTTCCTTCTACTAATCTCATCGACTTGGAGGATAAAACAACTTGATATATTAGGCAGAATGCATAATTTATTCAATGCTCACATTAAACAAACTTTCAACCAAGCGCGTTACTTCAAGTCATGTTATCATCATCAGTTGACTGTCAACTGGCGAATGATCCTTTTGGTTACATTTTAAAGCCAACCGCCTTTTCCTACTGAAATTCAGATTCTTGTATTACTGTGCAAATTTTAGGCTATGCAGTTTAAAGAACACATGGTAGACTCAGAAAAATGGTTTATACCTGGTAATTAAAAATATGTTACCAGGTATAATCTTAGACTATTAACTATGGGACAGCGATACAGATTATACGAACTAAAACATACGGATATTGAAGAATAGATAATACCGGATAACATCTTGGATTATAAATTGAAACACCAGACTTTTTAAATTAAAAATCTAAAGATATTTTAACCTAAAATCCAGGATATTAGATTCTATAATCCAAGATATTAAAATCTATAGTCCAAGATCCTAAAATCTAATATCCAGGATATTATAAACTATGATCCAAGGTATTAAATCTAACGACCTAAAATATTAAAATTTCCACACTGAGAAAAAGATCTGTTTGAATCAACTATTTTATTTTTAAATCAAACATATTCTTTCTTTGTTATACAGTCGAACAAACATATGTTTGATTCAAACAAATTTTTTGGTAGACGATACATTATTTACACTCAGAGAAATGGTTGGTTGGCACACCCATTTTCTGTTGGATAAGGAATAGTTGGTTAGAACGTCTGTTCAAACTGTCAGAGCAGCCAAGTCCATTGGCTACAGTGACCACTTATAATTATTATTATTATTATTACACCATTAAGCCATTTCCCTTTCGGGGTAGGCGTGACTCACTCGGCAGGGGAAAGGAGTAGTGTGTGGAAGGGATAGAGATT
>NC_046661.1:56508569-56509949 GCF_010883055.1 Belonocnema kinseyi | reverse complement strand
TAGTCGGGAGTGGTGCTGACTGAAAACAGATGATTTGGAGCGATTCGCGCGCCATCTGTTGGTCATTCTAAGGACTTATTGAACTACCCTCGTATTTCCTAACCTCAAATATTACGCAGTGCTACCAACAGGAACAATAACCGGAACCGGATTGCAAGAATCAGCTGTTCGCCATGCCGCCATTCAGTGTTTCAGAATCGTTTCGTTTCGCGACCACGAGGTTTGAAGTTTTCCAGATTCTTTTTCGACGTAAGCGACGTAAGCACGTTGAAATCAAGACCCAACCTCAAAACTGGATTTTCTCATTTTACTCCATAAATACTAGCATTACATATTTTCTAGATAATCAGGGCTTAGTCCTCTTTTCAATTAAATCTTTATTCGGAGTAGAAGCTTGGCTAATTCCAATAGTTTTGTATAAGGTGTTTTTTGCATTCTAACCCCAGAATTTGAAAAAAAAATATCTCACATAAAAGCTATTGAAATTAACCAATTTTCCACTCAGAATAAAAATTTTATTCAATGCAAGAATAGGCCCTCATGATTTAAAAAAGATGTAATTCTAGTATTCATGGAGTAAAATGAGAATTCAATTTTGAGGTTGGCTCCTGGTTCCAAAAAATTTTCTTCTTTATCAATAATATTTGGAAACATTTTTCCAAAAAATCATATACGAGCTAAATTTCATTATTCTTACAAAAATCTGAAATTTGTTAATATTCTCAATGTAGCTCATAGTGCTTTTATGTCAGGAATGATTGAATTATAAAAATTAGTATTATAATTGCAATCTAGGTCGCATCTAGATCTACTAGATTTTACTAGGTTCATTAGAACGCGCCAGTACCGCTGGTGTAGATAGCGGCTAGTCGATTGGAGCGTTACATTTGCGCGCCGATCCAGCATAGTTTCTCGAGAGAGCGCCAGTATAAATTCGTGGCGGTCTAGGCTGAAACAGTATAGCGCCATGAATTATTTTCACACGGTAATCGATTTACACTTAAACTAGTTTGTAAAAATGCCTTCTACATTCTTATCAGACAAGATATAAGATTTGGGTGAAATTTGCCCCCCCCCCCCCCGATTTTGTCGAATGTACACTTTTTGAGACCCACTTAGTCTAAAAAAGGATTTTTTGAGAATATGTCTGTCTGCCTGCATGTCTGCCTGTGAGCACGATAACTTTAAAAAAAATTAATCTATTATAGATTAGCATTTGATATGCTCTTTTACTCTTCTCCTAATTACTTTTTTCGATAAAAAAATTATCAGGACTATAGCACTTACCAGGTGTATACATATGAAACCGGTATTGCCATTTAGCGGCCAGTAGGCACACTTGTAGGCACTGTCGGAACTTACCATTTGTGCTAATTGGCG
>NC_046661.1:56505910-56508469 GCF_010883055.1 Belonocnema kinseyi | reverse complement strand
AGCTCCAAGGAGATTATGTTGAAAAATAAAAAAAAATTTACCCAAAAAAAATTGTTTTTATACTTCATTCTAAGGACTTATTGAACTACCCTCGTATGTCATTTTAATGTACATGAGTACTGAATACATGTCATACGATAAGGAAAATTACTTTCCTAGAAAACGTAACGATAAAATGTCTTTATTCAGCAATAATTTTTTATATTAGTTTTGTCTTTCATTTAATATTTTATTAATAAGCAATGTATAGTGCGTCAGATCAATTGATACTTAGTGATGAATTAAATTAACAAATCTGCATTATGAGAGACAGCACTGACAACACAGGCAACTTTATTTCTTCTATTTCCTTTGATTTGAGCACTGCGGTAACATTGCGGAAGACTGGTGAAACTTTAAAAGTTGCACGATTATATTCAATCAATGTAATTTGTTATCTTTTATTAATTAGTTTTTAAATGACGCCTTCTTTTTCAAAGTCCAAATAGAAGTACTTTCTTAGAGCCAAGCTAAATTTTAGGCGAAATTTTTATATTAATGTGATGTCAAATTCTGGCTAGCGACATTATTGGGTCTACATAGAACTGCGTGATGAATTTTTCTATCTAGTAGGTATAGATAGCGCCAAAAGGGCGCCAATATAATTCGGCGTGAAAAAACAGCCACGAATAATCCAGTACTGGCGCTTGGATAATTTCAGTCTGCCCGGAATTATTTCCACACAGGCAATTAAAAGTGTGGTAGTTTTCCTGACTACTGGTCCAAATTTATTAAAAAATTACTTTGATTACTACATTAATTACTACGTTTAACTTAATTATCTGAGATTTCAACCAAAAGAAAGAAATAATTCTCAACCTAAAAAGATTAATTTTTCAATCAGACATTTGCACTTTCTATCGAAAAAGGCGAATTTTCGACAAAGTTCCTAAATTTTCCACCAGAAAAGATCAATTTTCAATCAAAAATTGAATGTTTGCATTTTAAGTAAACAAACTTTGTTATCAAATAATTAAAAAACTCATTTGTATCAAAACAGCTCAATTTTCAACCATAAAGTTACATTTTTAGCCAAAAAGTCGAATATTCAACCAAAAAGTAGTATTGGATTACGTTATTAAAAAAAAAGTTCTTAGTTGAAAAATTAATTTTGAACCAAAACTTTAACGAATTTTCAACAAAATACTTTCAATTTTATATCAAAGTTCTGAATTTACAACAACAACGAAATAAATTTTCAATAAAGTAGTTCTACTTTTAACTATAACTATTATTTTGTGAAAGGCAATCATAGAAAATAGAAAAAACGTTCTAATTTTATTCATTTCTAAACATTTTGTTATTAACTATGTAGTGGAATTTCTGACAAGAATTTGACTTTTTAACGAAATAATTGCATTTTACACAAAATAATCGAACTTTCACTTCGAATCTGCAAAAAGTAAGCAAAAAAACGTGAAAAGGGGGAAGTTTATTGAAAACTGGGGATAAAAAGAAGAATTCCTTTTAAAACTAGCTGTGAATTCGATCTCTAGTGTTTCCACTTTTTTTGTATTTAAACTTATATTGTGCTCATTTCACGAGCACTTTGTTTGCCGTTAGCTTTGTCATAGAAGAAGGATTTGTAATTTTTTATATAATATATAAACTAAAATTTTCATCATGATCAATTTAAGAATAGAGATTTACAAAATTACTTAATATTACAAAGGCAACGGGGAAATTCTGTCATACCCTTTTCTTTCCCCAGCTTTATGTTAAGTTAATTTAAGCTAAGATTAAGTTTTCAATTTGAAAAAATTAACTTCCAATCAAGAGGTTGAATTTTCAGACAAAAATGATTTGAATTTAGAAATAAAAAACAGTGGAATTCGATGAAAAAAGGCGAATATTTTTTTTAATTTAATAAAAAAAGTAAATTTCTGCAAAAAAAGTTTATTTTTTAATCCGAAATTATAGCATTTGTTAGTTTTCGAAAAAAAATAAAACTTCTGAGAATTGTACATTAAAACCTTATTTTAGTAGACAATAATGTTATATGTGTGAAATTCTGAACTACATAAAGAAAACTACTGACCAATAATGAAAATATTAAATTTTTCCGTTTAAACTGAATGACTTCCACTTATACTTTTTAATAATATTATCCGTTTTTAAAATATTATGCATTACCATAGCTTCCTTACTCTTCAATATAATGTATCAATATTATAGGTCCATCAATTCGTCTCAAATCAACACATCTTTTATATTATTACATCAACTTTAAACTATGAGAATGAGAACATTTTTACTATAAAAATAGGTAGCTAAAGCTTGAAGTACGACTTTGTCCAAAGCACTTCAGACCTATGCCATGATTGAAGGCTCACTGAAGGCTCATTTACTACCCAAAGGCCAAATTTTGGGCTCTGTATTTTTTTTATAGCATGGTACTTCTGCCATGGTGGAAATATTATACGAGGGTAGTTCAATAAGTCCTTAGAATGAAGTATAAAAACAATTTTTTTTGGGTAAATTTTTTTTTGTTTTTCAACATAATCTCCTTGGAGCTCTATA
>NC_046661.1:56494629-56505810 GCF_010883055.1 Belonocnema kinseyi | reverse complement strand
GCGAGGGCGCATACTTTGAATAAAATATTTGTTATCATCCTCTTGAAATAAATGTGTTTTTTTCTTGAAAAAATACCGGTTTCATATGTATACACCTGGTATAAAATTTAAAAACTACACGAAAATCCAAATTTTAAGAAAAAATAATGAAAAATAACAAATTCCATTTGTCGGCCAAACTATGCACGATACGACAAAAGATGAGCAGATAAAAATTATGCATCCAAGAAAATGTACCAATTTGTTATGGTTCATTTTTTGATAGGATGCGTAGTTTTCGCTTTATCCGTCAAAAACAACACCAAAAATAGAACGATTAAATTTTTAGACAAACGTCACAGGCTGCGAAAGGAAAGCTATATTTGTGCACTTAAAAAAATTAAAATTTTTTGTAATAATTATTGTTTGATTGAATGCGTAGTTTTTTTTTATCGTGAAAAATAACATTGACAATAAAAAATTAAATCCTTGAAAAAATGATGCAAGGTATGAAAACACAAAAATGAGAAAACAGGTGCATTCAGAACAGATCTACAAATTTGTAATAAACTTTTGTTATAAGAATACATTCAAAATGAAAAAAATTAATTTTTGCAAAAAACGACGCAATTTACAATAACATTTTAACTAATACAATTTTTTGTCTATATTATAACCACTTCACATTAACTTACATTATAAACCACTTTACGATAGGACGCGTATTTTTTGTTTAGATCGTAAAAAATAACATTGGATATAAACCAATTAAATTTATGGTAAAACAACACAAGTTGTACTAAAAAGTTTAGTGAGAAAACTGTTTTTTTATTATGCGCACTTTTAAAAAGCATTTTAAAGAAGATAATGAAAATAGATATGTTTCAATACCAAATACATATTATGAATTGTAATAATATAAATTTATTGAAATTATATATTTTTGAATGGTCGCTGAGAATACAAATTATTGGAAAATATAAGGAGCAAATATCAAAGTAATCATGAAAAATAAAATTTATACATTATTCTGCAATATTTTAATAAGCAGTTACCAGCCCGAGGTGCAGAAATAAATATAATATACATCTTATATAATAATGTTGCACGCAGTGTAGAGAAATTCACATTTTAGAGTAAATCGAGTGCGAAGCACGAGATACATGATAATGTCTTCCTCAAAGTCGACGGAGTTTTAGCAAAAGAGAATTCACAATAATTAACTTACAGTTGTCGATCTGCTGCCCTTCCATTTTAAAAGGCCTGCGCACAAATGTGGGGGAAATACCAAGACTGAGCGCGAAGGTAGATTTTTTTGTTTAAAGATTCATCACTTTAGTTGAAAATCCAAATATTTGGTAGAAACTTTATGTATTTTATTGAAAATTCATCTATTTGGATAGAAAATGAAGCTTGTTTGATCAAATATAATTTCGGTTGAGGATTGAACCATGTTCATAAAAATTATTCTTTTTAATTGAATTCAACTGGATAAAAAAATGTATATTGTTAAAACTTTATCAACTATTTGGTAGAGTTTACTATTTCCTACTATTTTGGTGAAAATTCATCATTTTTCATTGAATTGAACTGATTGTTTTTTACTATTTTTTTTTTAATTTCAAATTTAACTGTTCCATTTTTAGTTGAAAACTGATCCCTTTTTGTTAAAAACTAGATATTTGTCTTTTTGTAGAAAGTTAATCTTCTTAGTTCAATATTCATCTCTTTAGGTCAAAGATTCAACTCTTTTGTAAAAAATTCAACTTTTTTTGATGAAAATGTAATTATTTTGCTAAAATTCAAATATTTTGTTAGAGTTATCTTTTTTGATATAAAATTCAACAGCTTTGTTGAAAATTAGTATTTTCGATTTAAAAATTCATGTTTTATGATGAAATAGTAATCTCTGTTTGTTGCAACTTTGTCTCTTGGCTCGAATGAATTTTTTTTGTCGAAAATTCAAATGCATTCTAACAAATTTGTCTTTTATGCTTGAACATTCGACTACTTGGTTGAGAATGCTACTATTAAATTTTTTGGTGTTGATAAAATTGGTCTTCAATGTATCGACACGGATTTAAGCTTTATTCTTGATCAGAGAAGTCTCGTGTCTTAAGCATATTTAAGAGTAATTCAGACGGCTTCAGTAACTTAAAAATAATTCGTTTTATCCTTCAATTTGCTAACATTATCTAAAAAATGACAATATTTGGTATCGAAATAAAACGAGGAATTTGAAAATGCTTTTGCGCTCAGATAGGATCCTCAAATGGTATAGACTTCTGGTCAAAAAAGAAATCGAAGACGGTTATCGTTGAGCCATAGTTTACAATGCCGCGTCGAGGAAGATTTACAAAGCTTGAGGGAGCAAGAACTTTATTTTATAGGATGGGGTCGAATCGAACGATTAAGGAAGAGCCTTTACCGGTCGTTAGAGTTTCTGGCCGTATGCGATCGCATGTTCTGCCATATGTCTCTCTTGACAGGGAATAGTGCGGCATTGTGGCACGATTGCAGAACGAGGGGTCTGGCGCCAAGTAGATGTCGCCACTACCTATTCAGACAAGTGCATGCACCAACTATCACCAACGATTCACAAGCTACGGTGCGGCGATCTTCCCCCTAAACTCATCCCTGAATGCCTTAGATTCCATCCCGCTAATTAACTCTATGTTATGCTAAATCCGGCTAAATTTAACCTGCGCCTTCCAACAGTTAATTACTGACTTCGGATCGGCGAACGGAAGCGCGAATTAGACGAAAAGGAGAAAAATTTAGGGTCCGTTCGATAGGGAATCGAAACCGCTTAATTTTGTTTGAGGTCTCAATGAATATGACTATTTACCTTTGGTTCACAAATAAGTTTTATCCTATTAAAATCTCGATTTAAGAATGTTGCAACCTTCAAAATATTAAAATTAAAATTCGTTTACTTTATACTAAAGTGTTCAATATTCTTTAAAAACTTCATAAATCCATACTTATAGGATTAATAATTCGATAATTTTGGATACTCTGTTTGGTAAGTTTGTCTATTTAATACTATCTGAATTTGTCTTCTATCTCTAGTCTTTGAGAAACAGCATTTGTCTCATTATTGAGGAACTACCGAAGGTGGATATATCATGATCAATCATTAATGATTGAAAAAATATAATGATCGTCCAAAATATCACATCTTAGTTTTTCAACAGATATACACTATTTGAGACTTCCTGTAGCCGACAAAAAAACTTTTGGCGATTACGTCTGCTTTTCTTATAAAACTCGCTTTTTGGGTTTATGCATAGAAAATACTATGAAAGGGCAGAAAATTCTAGTTCTTAACCAAAGGACGTCAGATACGGAATATAATGTCCCTGACATTATACAGTAAATATGAAAATAATCGAAAATTTAAATTAAATTATTTTAAACCTGTTAAAAAATGGCTGGAAACCTTTTTTTACAGAACTACTACAGTTTTTTCTCTTAACCCTCCGTCATACGGGTTTTTTGCTGCTTCCGTCACATAGGTGCGTCGTTTATATATAGTTATTCTTTTTTGTATCTTAAAGGCTTAAAAAGAATCTGGAAAAGTCATATCTACTTCTCGGAGCTTCTACTACATGTTCCTATTGTTTTTAGAATTAAATATGTAACTGTTTTCAAAGTAAAAGTCTAAATATAAACAAAAACTTGAGAAAATGAAAATTCAGTTAACAAATTAATAACTTCGAAATTAATAAATATCAATAGATATAGAAAAACAGATTAAATCATGAACTGTCAAAAATATATAGTCCTATGTCTTCCAGTTCCAAAAAGTATATTTATTTGCACACTTGAAAATATGTGAATTTTTTTTTAATTCATGCATATAATAAATGAGTGAAAAATCCACTTTTCTTTCAAAAATCAATATTTATTTATTATATAATCATCTAAATTTCATAAGAAACTTAATTAAAAAGCTGTAAAGGGTAAATAATTGTAGCAGCGATGTATTTACAGTAGTTCGTCCGATGTTCTTCACACACCGGCTTTTCACAGTACGCGCACAAATGCGACGTTTTTTTATTATCCTTAGATGGGAATCGCACACCTTTTTCGACGAAGTGTTAAGAAATTGTATTGCTTATATCTATCAATGATCAATAAAAGTTTTTCATCGGCAAGTGTTACAATTTCTGACATAATTTCTAATATCATAAAATTCTTTAATCATAAAAAAAGTAATTTGTTGATCAGTAAATAGTTGAAGAGGGCACACTGCATACTGGCGTAAGTACCAAAACCCAAATTTTACAGGAGAGCTGAAAAACTATCTACCTTTCATTCAAATTATTTTAAACAAAAAGATGCAAAAACGTTTCGAGGTACTGTTAAGCTTTATCGAACCATGAAATGAATATCCTGAGAGAAGCATCCTTTTCTGAGAAAACCTTTGTCAAAGGAACATTGTGTCCTCATAGCGGTTTAAAAAAGATAACCATGTGCGAGAAAGGCCTGGACAATTATTGACGAGCACCAAAAAGCTTCAATTTTGACACATGAAAAGTTGCGTACATCTTAAATTTTGAATTAAAAGAGAAAAACAAGAAAGTACTTTTGAGCTATTGGTTAACTGTATTGAATCGCTGAAAGAGCGCTTTGAAAAATTTAAGTATGTGCGATAGAGCCTTGATCGAAGATCAGCGCGCACCAGAAAGCTTCAATTTTGACACATAAAAAGTTGAGTGACTGTTAGATTTTGGAATTTAAAGGAAAAATAAAAAAGTACTTTTAAGCTATTGCTTAGCTCTATTGAAACTCTAAAAGAGCGCTTTAAAAAAGATAACCATCTGCGAGAGAGCCCTGGTCAAACCTCAGAAAACCAGAATCGACACAGGGACACGAGTTAGGGGAAACAAGTAGTTTAAGACAATAAACCAATTTTCGAAAATTTGGCACTTAGCTCGTATGCAGTGTGGCCCTTCAATTGTATGGTTCATTTCTTCTAATCATAGATTAAAATAAACAGTTAAATTTTCACAGAAGAAATTAGTATCCTCAAGTTATGAAAATCATAATTTATTTGATTTAATTTTAAAACTATGAAAAATAAATTCTTACATTCCTTTCAATTTTGCTCTGTTGACTTTTTTCATACCTTGCTTTGTTTTCGTAAAAAACTGAAACTATGGTTAATCAGGAATAAATGGTTTTATATCAACAATTCTATTGTTATAAACAATATTAGATGATTTTAAAAATAATTCTCGATATTTATAAAGCAGTTTTCATTTTTAATTTAATTTCGAATAATATTCAGCTATCTTTTATTTTTAGGTTATTGTGTATATTTTTGTTAAAAGAAGTCTAAAGTGGTGTTTCTTTGGTTTAAACTCTCTAGTTTGACATAAAAAAAGCATCTAAACGTTAACAATCTTTTGAACTCCGGGACCCATTAAAATTTCAGAAAAAGTTGCAAAAATTACTGTTTTCATTAGCTTATGAATATTTCTCCACTTCAGCACATGCTAGTTTAAATTTGTGAAGGAAAAATTAAAGTTAAATAAATTCTTCGTAAAACTAAAACAGAAGATTTTATCTTTTGTAGCGTAGGAGATACAGCCATTAGAAATGATATTTTTCTAAAGAATTTTACAAACAAATTTTCGTTTCAGTTTTGGTAAAATAGCATATTCCCTGTGAACTATAAGAAAAAAAACCTTAATATAAGTTGAATAAGCCTTAATTTAATTAAAAAAAAATTACAATATTATATTTTGCATATGGCCGAAATTAAAACGTGTTGAAAAATACCAACTTTTATGAAAGTTCGCTAAAATGTAAATTTTTTTAAATAGCGAATTTCTAATGCATTTCGCGTTAAAAACGGCTTTTATAATAATAAAAGTACATTAAATCACTCATAAACCTAAAAAACTTTAATAATTTCTAAAATATATCTATGAAAATAAGTTTCATCTCAGAAGTTTATTTCGATTTAAATCCAAGATAATGCAGGGTTAAAAATAATTGTACAAGTACGAATAACATTATTTCTATCACATGTTGAATATTAACAATTTAAGTATTCTATGAAAAAGACAACCTCTGACAGCAGCGGGTATACAACATTTTAAACTAAACAATGAGAAAAATATAAAAAATATACACCATTTGAAAAGAGTGAAGGCTATTGTATTCGCAAAGGGCCCGCTGTAATCTGACTATGAGTAGTCGGGATGTTGTCTAGAGAATTTTTATTTTGTCCGAACAGTTGCAAAATCGGAGTATACTCCGTGCAGAAATGACGAATTGGTTTTGGGAAATCTGGAAAAAGATTCTGATTCAGAAATCTGGAAAAAAATCTGGGAAATCTTTTGGGAAATCTGGAAAGGACCCGACAAGAACGTCAAGCTTTGTAGAAAAGGCACTAGCCTAGACTCTCTGACCGGATTCGAGCGCGGGTGCCTTTCTATTGCCCGACTAAACAGTAAGGTCCTTTCTAGATATTTGCTCTATTTCCCTATTAATTCCTAATTTTCCTATAGGTTATGTGGTGACGTTTTATGGTTTACAAGATTTCGTAATAACACCATAATATTTTATTACCAGAATTTAGTTATTCATAGAAGAAAAATATAAATCCAAATGTAAAATACTTTTTCTTTGCAAAAGCTAAATCTAAACATTTTACATCTTTCTGTAGCCTCTGTTATACACTCTTTCGTTTTATCGTATTTTTATTTACATTTAATTCTTAACTATACTTCGCACGTTATTCTAAAATTAAATTAATTGTTGAATTAGACTAGAGAAAACTTATTACTTATAACAAAAGAGATACGTAATTTATTAAAATTTCCGCAAGCACCGAGAATCGAACGGACGCACCACACATTTATAAGTCGAACGCCTAATCCCAATAGATACGATGTCAAGCTGAGTACAATATCATAAATACTTGACGGCATTCATCCGATACTTTCGAACTTGGGAAAAAAGTTTCTTGAAATTCGATTTGTCAAATATGATTTCTATACATACTTAGATGATTTGAAATTAAATCAATATTTAAGAAAAATTCCGTTAAAATTTCAAAGGCACCAAATGTTTTAAATTTTATCAGAAAAAATGAAAATTTTATAAGTTTCAGTCTCAGTAATTTAAAAAAATTTTCTGTTTTAAATTTAAGTATAATTAAGCATAATAACATTAAATTATTTTTTTGTACTTAATAATACCCGTTTCACCTGTCGAGGGCTTTACAAGGTCCCCTCGAGAAAACAATGAATTGATAGAAATGTCCATTGACATGGGCACAGTACTGCTTGTTTACCCGACAGGGTTTGAATTTACTGTATCAATAAAGACTCCGATGATTATAATTTATTAAAAATTACATTTTTATCTGGATATTGACAAATTTAGAAAATACCGTTCGCATTTGAGTAGTGCCTGTGTAAATTCTAAGCTTGGACCTCTCTAAACTTCCCTGTAGTTGTCTAGAAAAGAAACAGAGGTAACCCTAACAAACCCTGACAAGAGCCTGCATCACATTTTCTAGCCAAGTTACCGTTTATAACACCCGACCAGTCCCTTGTTTAAATTAGGTCATATTAGGGCATTTTCTGTACGGAACAGTCTCCATCGCTTGTTCGCTGAAGGATCCAAAGCCGGTCTGCATTTCTGTGCAGAAATCAAGTACGTGGATGAACACTGCATGTACTTTTGGGGTAACAGAGATATCTAGTTCTAAGTAGCTTTTGATAAAGGTGACTTTAAAGAAGATAATTTTCTTAAAATCTTCTTCGTAGCATTTTTTAGGACTCAGAAAATGTGATGTAATTATAAGCCAACTCTAACATGTGAAGCTTGATTTGTTCTTCGAATCTAGTTTGGAAAAGACTTGAGAGGTACTGGTTTTGTACCCCGAGAATGGGGAAAAACCAAAAAGAACATTCTAAATTTGAAATATATTTTCTGTTTAAAATTGTGTTTCATTATGCAGATAATAGAAAACCCAGACAGCTACTTAAAGATAAGTAATTTATATAAAATTATTTTAATTTTGTGATAAAAAAGAAGTATTAAACCTAGAAACTACAAACAACACAGAGGTTTTTGTCGGGGGGTATTCTCTGTTTTAATTATAAATTCACAGATTTTGACCTTAAATAAAAAAAAGAACGGGAAACAAACAAACAAAAAATAAATATATATATATATATATTCCTTCTCTCCCAACCCTCCCTTATTAACTGAAGTTTTTGGTGGGACTGACGTTATAACTACAATCTCCACGATATGACGATTTGCTACTTAACTTTGACATGATTTCGACTCAGAGAATAAAATTTTTGCATAAAGCTGATAGTTGGGCGTATAATCTAAACAATGAATAATGCAAACTACAAAATAGCCTTGGAAAGGACTGAAACTTTTAATGACAAAAGGCATGCACACGGAAAATCTAAAGGTCATGTTTCAGGCGACGAATGGAGACTGGGTGTTTGGAATGCTAGGGAAGTAAATAATCTCAAGGTAAAAGAATTGCGTGAAACTATGGACGTGAAGAAACTAGATATTTTGTGTGTGCCCGAAACAAAGAAAAAGGGATGCGAAACTAAAGCAATAAAAAACGGCGTGTTGAAAGGCGGATTTGAAATATGGTCAGGAGTAGACAGTGAATCACATGGTAAACAAGGAGTAGGTCTGATTTTGAATGAAAGAGCAAAGCAGCATCTCGGAGACCATGGTTTCGTATCTACAGGCTGCTGTATGCTGGAATGAAAGTAGGAATCAGAACACTATTTATCATACCATGCTACGCGCCAGTTGATAGTGATCCTAGAGAAGTAAAAGACGCCTTCTGGGACACTTTAAATGACACAATAAATATTTGCGAACACGGGGAAAGTATAATTCTACTAGGAGACATGAACGGATGCGTGGGCATCCAAAATAAGGATAAAGAAAGAGTACTAGGTAATTTTGGGGATCCAAGAACAAACTATAACGGAGATAAATTAGTCGGTCTATGCTTAGAAAGGGGTCTGTTTATTACAAATACTTGGTTTAGGCATAAAATGATCCACATGTACACCTGGTCTAAAGAAAATAGCAGCAGCATAATTTACCTTGTTGTTGCGGATGAAAGACTTAGAGAGTTAGTCAAAGATACAAGGTTCATGATGGGTCATGAATGCAATACTGATCATTACCTTCTGATCTCAAAAATTAACTTAGGTCGGGGATGGAGACAAAAGAGAACCAAGAAAACAAAAAAAATGCGAATCAAAATTGAGAACCTACAGAAACCGGGTGTCCGAATAGATTTCCAAAATAAGATAATCGAAAGCATAGATAGGGCAACATGGGAGGACCGCATAAAAAAAAAAGATATAGAAGGCGCCTGGACAATGTTACGGGATATCCTTGTTAGATGTACGATCGAAGTGTGTGGTACCGCAGTTGTAGGAAGAATGTCTGGTGATGCGTGGTGGAATGATGAAATTCAAGTTACCCAAAAAGCAAAGAGAGAAGCGTACAAGAGAACTTTGAACATCTCAGGTCTTAGCAATGAGGAAAGAAATAGATGTAGAAATGATTATAGACACGAAAACAGGATACTCAAACGATTAGTTAAGGAACGTAAAGATAAAATTAGAGCAGAAGAAGAGATGAAAATACAAAACCACTTTGAAGGAAGCACGAAACTGCTTTATAAAAAAAAATGAAAGGAAATAAAAGTACAGAATTTGTCAACATGAGAAATAGTAGGGGGGAAATGCTATATGATGCAGACGGAATACTAGAGGCTTTCAGAGACTATTTTAGGAGACAATTCGGAGATGAAGTTATAGGACACCATAACTGCGATGTTGAACACGATGCGATAGAAAACTCAATTGAGAAAGTCTGTGTTACTGAAGTTAGGGATATAATTAAGAACTTGAAAAACGCTAAGGCTGCCGGTGTAGACAGTATTAACACTGAAATGCTTAAACACGGTGGTGAGTGTATACCACATAGACTGTGTTAATTGATAAATTTACGTTTCGAGATGGGAGACGTCCCAGACGATTGAAAAAAAGCGATTATCGTACCAATATACAAAAGAAAGGGAGATAAAAGTGACTGCAATAATTACAGAGGGATTAGCTTATTAAGTACCGTGAGTAAAATATACTTAAAATTACTTATTCGTAGGACAATTAAAATAACGGAAGAAAAGATTTGGGAAGTCCGAAGTGGTTTTATGCTAGGAAGGTCATGTACAGATCAAATATTTAGCTTAAGGAAACTCATAGAAAAAAGTCTGAGGGTAGGAAAAAAAGTTGTCTGTGCATTTGTTGACATAGAAAAAGCTTTTGACAAAGTAGATAAAAGTAAACTTTAGGAAGTCCTGAAAGAGTATGGAGTCAATGGATGACTTCTACAAGCTATACAAACAATATATACAGGTAGCAAAGCGAATGCGAAGATAAATTGGAATTTGAGTGACTGTTTCGATATTATTCAAGGTGCTAGACAAGGGTGCGTCATGTTTTCATGGTTATTTACTAGGCAGTCTGATAAGTACCTGAAAATTCTAAGAGATGGCATTAGTATTCACTAATGTGAACCATTTTCGTCGAGCTTGATCCTTCAAATGACGCCTGTCAAAACTTCAGCCATTTATGTTTACGCATTTACAAGTTACAGCACTGAGAAGCGACTAACCTGCGAGTTTTTTTTTAATATTGAAAAATCTGAGTTTCGAGTTTTGATCAAACACTACTATCTTCGCAAGAAAACGATATCCGAGACCAAGACCAAGCTGGATAAATATTACCCGGACTCTGCACCGTCGATTGGAACTATTCATAAGTGGTTTACCGAGTTTCGTTGTGGCCGTACGAGCACAGTTGATGTTGAACGATCTGGGCGCCCAAAAGAGGTCACTACACCAGAAAATGTCGAAAAAATCCGTGATATGATGTTGAATGATCATAAAATGAGATTGAGAGAGGTAGCTAATGCTGTGGGCATATCATTGGAACGTGTGGGCAATATCGTGCATTCAGTTTTGGGCATGAAGAAGCTCTGTGCGCGATGGATATGCCGCGTTTGCTCACAGTGGATCAAAAACGAATTCGTGTGACAACTTCGCAGCAGAATTTGGCATTATTTTCGCGTAAGCCGACCGAGTTTTTGCGCCGATTCATAACCATGGATGAAACCTGG
>NC_046661.1:56489343-56494529 GCF_010883055.1 Belonocnema kinseyi | reverse complement strand
ATTATTGGACCGATTGAAAATCGAAATCGCCGAAAAACGACCGCATTTGAAGAAGAAAAAATCGCTTTATCATCACGACAATGCGCCTGTTCATTCATGCTTCGCTGTGCAAGCAAAATTGCATGAAATCGGCTTGGAATTGGTTCCTCAGCCACCGTATTCACCAGACCTGGCCCCCAGCGACTATAACTTGTTCCCTGACCTGAAGAGATGGCTCACCGGTAAGCGTTTTTACTCAAATAAGGAGCTCACAGCTGAAACTGAGGCGTATTTTGGAGACCCTCCGATCGAGTACTTTTCGGACGGTATCAAAAAGTTAGAAAATCGTTGGACTCGCTGTATCGACCTAAAAGGAGAGTATGTTGAAAAATAAAACCGACTTTGGCCAAAAAAACGTTTCCGTGTTTCATTTTTCTGGGACTTATCAGACTGCCTAGTATATTATTAGTTGTCAAGTGTTCAATAATAGCTTTTTTCGACGAAGAAGGTGTCGATATCGAAACAGTAATGGTACGTGGATTAGCGTTTGGAGATGATAAGGTTGTTATGGCAGAGTCAATTGAAGACTTGCAAAGAATGTTGATATGTCTGTATACATTGTTAGCTTATTTACGAGGAACAAGAAGATAGATGAGGAGTTAGATAGGCGCATAAACGAAGGTAAGCAGATTATTGGTAAAGCAGGGCCCCTTATCAGAAGTAAAAATATATCAAACAAAGCTAAAATTGGAATAAATAATGCTATATTTCGAACGAGTGTACTATACGGTAGTGAGACATGGACTTATAAAGAAAAAGACAAGAGAAAAATTAACGCATTTGACATGAGATTCTTGCGCATAATATGCGGAAGAACTCTGACGGATAAAGTGAGTAACGAGATAATTCTCAAGGAATATGGTGTGGAAGACACGCTAGTAGACACATGGGAAAGAAATCGGTTAAGATGGTTAGGGCATGTAGAGAGAATTCCAAATAAACGACTATCGAAACATATTTATCAAGGTAAAGTAAATGGCAGCGTGCCCAGTGGTAGACCGCGAAAAGAATGGTTAGAATGTGTGAATGAGACTCTAGCTAGAAGAAACATAAAAAGCCACAGAAACAGGAAAGCCTGCATGAAAAAATGCATGAACGTAAAAGAAGCCAGAGAAGTATGCCACGACAGAAAAGTATAGCGGCAAATAATTAATAAAAAAAGTGCTAGTAGAGTGAATGACGCCTGCAACAAAAGATCTTGGATTCTAATAGACACTAGTGAGTAACCTCCCATGACGACTTTGTGTGGATCTTCACTTGGGGTGATTGCTAGAGAGATTGATCAGCAACCTGGGTCGGAGCAGTGTTGCAGAAAGAATAAATAAAACGAGAATTTTGGATCAATCTTAAAATTTTATATCCCTTCCTCACATTACTCCCTTCCTCACCGAGTGAGTCACGCCTACCCCGAAAGGGAAATGGCTTAATAGTGTAATAATATTCATAATACAATTATATTCTCAGTGCAGGGCTCGAAAACTTCAATAAAGCACTCGTGTACAACATCCTTGAAAGCCTCAAAAACTTTGACAAATTTCAAGTCGATTTTTTTCAGCAAAGTCTTGCATGAATTACACTTTATGTCTGGTGTAATTAATACATTATTTACTCGTTTATTAACTGAATTCAAAGAAGATGCTCTTCTATGGGCTAAGTCATGCCATATCCGATGTGAGATAACTTACGAAATTTGCACAATTGTTAATAAAAAATAATTTATTCATAATAACTACCAATTCATGTTTTGCGATTTTTTTATTGATTGCACAATAATTTCTCTCGTCCTTTATGGTTTCCGCGTTATCATTGCATTTGTATCCTAAAAGTAAGATTTTTTTCAAACGTTATGCCTAATTAAAAAAACCTATGTTTTCGAAAATTTAGAATGCAATATCTTTCAAAATTTTAGTTAGCTTAACTTTAGAAGAAAACCTCAAAATTGTTAAAAAATTACAGCCGACATCGTATTTTGAACATTTTTCAATCATTTTTCCCCACTATGTGAGATATCGAGAAGCTTTCACTCTCAATGCGTATAGCTTTTAAAATAATTATGAGCTTTCCAAATATTTTTTGGACTGACTTTCGCATTAGGGGGTTTAAGCTTGTGTTTTTACAATTATATGAAAAGTTAAGTATTTCTGATGTTATAAGTTATTTTGTGGCAATAGCTTTCCTAAGTCTGCATGTTTTGAGCCCGGTAAATTCTGATTTGGATTCTAAAATTGAATTCGTTTTTTTATTTGTATAAATAAATCTAAAGTAAATAAAGCTGAAGTACATTAATCTGAAATAGTTAATTTAATTAGGAGAAATAAATGGTAAATTCTGGGGAAATAAAGTAAGATAAAGTGAATTCCGGTGTAATAACTTAATTTCAGTCAATCTTATATATCTACAAATGCATATTATTTACAGTTTTTCTTATTTAATGTATAAAAAAATAATATATAATATATTTCGCTCGCGGTACGCGCTCGATCTTTGTGCACAGACTTTTTGCAACTAAAGGTGAAAGCATCGACAACAATAATTTGGTGATTGTTAAATACGTATACACTTCGTTTCGATCGGACGAACGTGCGTGAGCTGCTTCGTTTTTCACCAATTTCAAACTGAATTTCGAGTTTTTAATTTTCTAATTTGTGATCTTTAAGTGAAGATATGGACCTAATCCCTAAAATTAACAGTATTCTTTTGATTTAAAAGCGGCTTCAAATCTAAATCTAAAAATTCTAAAAAAGTGAGGTTACGTGGAAGAGGAAGGCCCTTATGGCTAAGCATGCTGGTTGAAGTGCCGGATAGAAGAATGCGCAGTAAGTCGGATCCTGAAAGATACGATGAAGAAGAATTAAAGGTTAAAAAGAAATGTTCAGGCTTATATTATTATTATTATATTATTATTATTATTATTATTTCAACCTTAGGTGCAAAAAAGGAAGCGCAACAAAGTAAATTAAAAAACATGGATCCTGCACTACAAAAATACCTTGAGTAAAAGTTTCCTGATATTACAGAAAAAATCTCAGACTCACAGAAAAGATCAGAAACATAGTTAAAGGAATTAAAATCCTCGTTAGATTTTATGTCGAAACAAGATGAATAACTGCAACAGAATGATAAAACACATAATAAACGTATAAAAAAAATTGAGGAGGACGATCTACAGCTGAAAACAGACATGGAATATATAAAACAAAAACAAAATCAAAGAGACCAAGAAGAAAAAGCGAATAATCAAGTGATCTCAGGAATTCCAAATCAGGATGAACAGTCAGTGAAAACAACTATCAAAAAGGTTATGACAGGAATGGGCTATAAACTTCTGGATAAAAATGTAGTGGTATGCTACAGACTTAGAAGTAGCAAAGAGGATGCTCCGATTCTATTATCACTTGATTCCAAGGAGACAAAAGAACAAATAATGAAAAGAAGAAAAGAAATTGGGTCACTTAATCTTGTTTCTTATACAATCAAAGGAAATAATGACAGGAAGATCTTTATTAATGAAGATATGACTCATCACAGTCAAAAAATGTTTCAAATGGCAAAAGAACTACAGAAGAACAACGCCTGTAAATTCGCATGGTTTTATAATGAAAGGGTTTACGTGAGGAGAAAAAAAGATGACAACAGAACATGGATTAAGGATGAGGATGTGCTGAAAACGCTATAAGAAAAGTGGAAGAATGCGGCAGAATAGCTACGCTTTAAAGGAAAATGATTATTAGGATAAATGCAGGTAAAAATGAATAAAAACTTATATTTATATTAACTGAAACCTGGCTATACAGTAATGAAACTAGATTTTATTATTTTCAAGGATTTGAAGCAATACATAATTGTAGAGACACGAGAGTCGGAGGAGTACCAATATATATTTAAAAATGTATTAAATTTGAAATATATGCACAAAACTATGTAAATCAAAATAATGGTTGTGATATAGCAATGGTAAAAATTAATAATTTAAATTTCGTAATAGGAGCGATTTATAGACAAGTTAGAGACTATAATAATGTGATAAACATAAATGGTTATAGCATAGCTAATACTATAAATAAGACAAAGGCTACTAGAGTTACAAAAAATACTGCAACTATTATTGATCACGTTATAACTAACGGTTTACAATGTAAAATAAATGTGGAAGACACTGCGCTCTCTGATCATAGAATTCTGAATATAGAATTTCCGGCAATAAAAGTTCAAAATAATAAGAAAGAGGTACTTTATATTAAAAAGGTTGATATGAAAAGAGTAAAGGCTAACTTAGAACAAGAATGTGAAAATAAAAATATGAATAATATAGAAGACCTAATAGAATTAATCAAACTTACAAAAGAGAAAGAAGCTATAATGAAAAAAAGTTATTATTAAAAATGTTTCATTTCCTGCATATTTGATAAGACTTATGAGTTTTCAAAATATTGGTATGGACTTGTAGAAAAAAATTAGCGAAAGTACTTTTGCACCACGAAAATTAGAGCGTGATACACTCCTGACAGATTTTACATCCATAAATAGTGTTGAGTTAGTTCAAATTGTTGATAGATTAAAAAAAATAATGCAGCTGGAGATGACAATATTACTAAAAGCGAAACTATGATATTATATCCAATAATAAAAAGTACTTTGCTAAAAATTAATAATAAAGATTTTAAACTAGGAGAATTTCCAAAAATATTAAAAAACAGTAAAATTGTTCCTATACAAAAGGAAGGGTCCAAGGCTGAGGCAAGTAATTACAGACCGATATCACTATTAAGTATTTTCTCAAAAATATATGAAAAAGCAATGAAAATTAGACTTCTTCCTTATGTTAATAAAAATAACTGTATAGGAGCTGCTTAGTATGGTTTCAGAGAAACAATTAGTACACAGTCAACTGTTACAGATTTCACAGAATACGTTTATAAGAAAATGGATAAAAAAGAAATAGTTACAGCAGTTTTTGTAGACTTAAAACAAGCTTTTGACACAGGTAGCCACGATATCCTAAGCAAAAACCTGTCTAAAATGGGTATTAAAGAGGAAGCTTTAAATTTACTTAGGACGTACCTTACAAACAGGCAACAATATGTTTATGTGAACGGTGAACAAAGTAAAGTAGTCACAGTTAAAGTAGGAATTTCGCAAGGATCCGT
>NC_046661.1:56488152-56489243 GCF_010883055.1 Belonocnema kinseyi | reverse complement strand
ATTTTTTTCCGATGAAACTTCAGGGACTATTTCTGAAATATAAGGTTTATTATCTTCCCAAAACTTGTCTTACAGTGATGTACATTAAAGTTTTGCATCGATCACGCTGTCTGCTCGTCTCTCTCGACTCGGTTCCCGTTTCTTTGTGTTGTGTGTACTGTAAGCGGTCATGCATGTGTAAAGTGCACTGATCGCGACTGCACTTTCACGATATGATCTACTGCTGATTTAATCGATTCCAGTCCTCGTTTTGAGGTCTGTGGGTAATTAACGTTCAGAGTCCAGGACTGAAAGAGCACTTACGAAGAACGATATGTCCGGAAAAATTCTCCAAGATACTCTTTTTCTTCAATGTTTTCTCAATTCAAAGTAGGCAAATTAAATTGCATATATCGGGGCAATACTTGATCAAATACAGACAAGATTATGACAAAAATGGTCTATATTATACGATAAATTCAAGTGATACATAAGTACTGCAATAAACTTGAAATCACTCTACAATCACTTTAAATTTGCTTGCAATCATAAATATTTTCTATCTTTAAAAACATTATTCGAGAATAGATGTTCGTTTAATTTCTTCTCAAAACAGAGTGAAGAAATAAGCAATGATTCAAGATAAAATCATAACTAAATAATAATGGTATCCTATGCAGATATTCAAATAAACAAGAATAAAGAATATTCTGCAATCGTCATTAAAATATATTTTATCTTTCTAATGCAGACAGCATTGCCCCTATCCCAGTACAGTCAAGTATAGTCTAAACTATTGTTTATATATGTTGTTTCCAAGTAAGTTTATTATCAATAATGACTCCAAGATATTTGTACTCATCGACCTATTTTAGAATTCGTGTTCCCTATTTTTGAACTAATTGGTGGTTTCAATATATTGGTGAGTGCAAAAGTAATATAAACTGTTTTCTTCTCATTAATCAACAGCTTATTGAATTTAAGCCAATCACAATATTTTTCTATATCCTGGTTAGCTTTTTTTTCAGAGTATTTATAGTCATTACTCCCATATACAAGTACAGTATTATCCGCACACACTAACATTTTTATTTTTAACTCTAGTAAAAAAA
>NC_046661.1:56472224-56488052 GCF_010883055.1 Belonocnema kinseyi | reverse complement strand
CCTCTCTGAAACGTGACCTTGTTAGTTGTCACACAATTTTTTCCAGATGAGATAGTAAATCTGGTTTTCCAAAGCGGCATCAATCTCTCTATGCACCCAACTGTTTGCGGATGAACCTTCAAGCTTTCCAACGGACAGACGATAGGTCTATGAGAGGTTGAATCGAAAGCTTTCCGGTATTTAATCCAGGCCAATGATAGGGCGTGTTGATGGACTGATGCGTCTTTGCAGACGCACCTGTCAATTATCAGGTTCTCTCGGCATCCTGCTACACCTTTTTTCGAGCCACGTTGTTCGTATGTCTCTCTCCACGTAGGATCAATTCTTTGAATAATGCTGTTGTTTAGGACTGCTGCGAAAATCTTATACAGTTTGTTCAAACAAGTTATTGGCCTTTAATTCTCTGGGTTAGACAAGTTTTCTTCCTTCGGTAGGAGTATAGTGCGCCCTAACACCAGCCACTGCGGAATGGACGTTTCCGACTTTAAACATGAGGTGAATATGCGGGAAAGATGATCATCTGTAGAAGTAAACTTCTTCCACCAGAAGTTCTTGATACCATCTGGTCCTACAGAGGAAAAGTTCTTCAAACCCCTTAGTTCTTTTTTAACCTCTTTAGCAGTGATTAGAGGACATTCTTCCTCAGATGTTATAAGTTTGTCGCAAAAATCCTTATATAGCGGATTATATTATCAGTATCAAGTATACAAGGGGAATGCTGAAGAGACGCGATGGGTCAGCAAGAAACTGTTGAGTCTCCTTAATACATCTCTCCATCTATTGTATGCTTCTCCTTGTGACAGATAACAGCCGTATTTTGTCAACAATATGCTGCTTGATTGCAGGCAGTTTTGACTTGTTCAGTGTACGGCTTTAGCCGTCGATTTGAATCAGCCAAAACTCTCGCAGCACCATGAACTGAACACTTGATGGTCCAGAGGTCAGATCTTGGGGCTTAGGAGGAACCTTCATGTTAATTTCCCTCCTTGTCCTGAAATCATTATCATTTCTCAGAACGCGACTGCTTTTCGCGGTTGGTCTAAATGTCGGTTTCTCATCGTCATATTTAGCTTGTTCATGTAGTGGTCTATTCCAGGCATTACGTCGATATAATAAGTGAAATGCCCAAAAAAATCCTACTTCCAAAGTTTTTGATGAGAAAGTTCCGTTAAGGTGTCCCTTTTTGACATATAAAAAATGTTAGAGCAGATCAATTTCCAAACCGGGTTTTTTTAAAACAGTTCCAAAAGTTACATTTGCGTAGACGGATAATTCACACCGCAATTTAGAGCAAATTTTCCAACAGAAAAAAGAAAGAGGACAAAATTATAAGAAAATTTAATTGAAAAAGTAATCCGCTATCTTCCATAGGTTTCGAGTTATGATACATAGAAAAACCCTAATTTTTTTTGGATTTTCAGCAAAAATTTCTAAGTTTTAAAAATCACTGTGTACCTTCGCAACTCATTATTTCACGTAAAAGTGTTCCACATGTGAGTAAAAGCTTAATCAATTCTCTGTAGTTAGAAAAATAACAACGTTCTACCTATAATAGGTCATAAGTTATGACCCCCAAAGTTGGCTTTTTTGCCTATTTTTACGGGCTAAAAAGTGGAGTTGAGTTTTTTCAAAGAAATCGTGTCCGGTTTAGATTGACTAAAAACAGAGAATTTGTTTTATTTGACAATATCTCCTTTCCTGTGAATCACACGACAAAATAACTCAAGATTAAATGAAAGTGTAGTGAATTTGGCGTAAGTTAAAAAAAGTGTCCTAGCCCTAATAGATCACGAGATTATGACTTTGGAAAGTGCACTGCTCCTGCTTAGAGGCACCTGCGTTTATCATGAAGTAGAAATACGACCGTATTTCGAAAACTTTCTTCTAATTAAGTATTTGTAATTTATTTAGCATGTATAATACGTCTTTTACCATCCCAGGGGCGAATTCCCGGAGCTGAATATACGGCCCAGTGTTGGTCTAATTTTGGTAGCCAAAGGTCTGACTTTTAGTACGGGGAACCATGTTTCGCGAGGATTAGCCAAAGTCTGGCACAGTGACGGTACATTACTGGGCCAAGTGTCACTTTTACCATGGTAAACCATGTTTTATTTAAATCGGCCCAATGTTGAGCCAGTGCTGGCAGCCTATCTTGGTTATTTATATTTGCCAATCCTCCACCGATGCTTGGCACAGAATCGGCACTTTATTTCTCCAAGTCTCACTTTTAGCACCTAGAAAACAAATCTTACACGAAAGATGAAAAAAAAATTTATTGAAAAATTGTCAAAGTTCACGATGAATGTTCTAAGTTCTGTCTTTAAAAATTTCTAATGATTATGAAAAATTACATTTCCTATCATTGTGAAAACTTGAATAGTAGTCCACAACGGAGAAAAAACGAAATATTAGGCGAAGAAAAATTGTAATCACTTAAAATTATTTATTAAAAAATTATTGTTTTGATATTCCTGTAAACAGTTCGTGTATTATACATTTACATAATGTTGCATAATAATAAATAATTAAAAAAAGAGAGCCTAAAATTTGGTACTTTAACTTTTCTCAACTCCAGCTTCTGAGGATGGCTTTTTCACAGAGTTTCAACTTGTCGGTTTAGCGCAGTGGTTAGCACTTCCGACTGCTAGTCGATAGATTTAGGTATATAGATGTAGGTTCGATACCCCGTAGCGTTAGAAATTTGATTTGTAATATAATATTCAAAATGTGATATATGTATTCAATCTAAACAGGATCATTAATATTTATAATTAAAGTACTCGAAATCAATTAATATTTATTTTTTAAATACCTTTTTTGTCATATCCTTCGACCTTAGATTATAGCAGTATTCATACCCAATGTTGGGCTGACAATGGCAGCCAAGCCTTGGCTGCCAAGTTAAGTCCATAGTTATCAATCCGGCAATGGTGCGACGATGGCAGCTAGGTTTAGACTAATACTGGTACCCAGTGTTGGGCCGACAATGGCAGCTAAACCTTGGCTGCCAAGTGCAGACCGTAGTTATCATTTCGTCATTGGCTCGATAATGGCAGCCGAGCTTCGGAAATACTTTTGCCGACTATGGGCCAAGGTTAGGCCGTATGTCACTTCGCACTTGAGATTAAAGAATAATTAAGTACTTATAACAAAAGCTTGATATCACCACTTATGCTTATTTTTTGGTCTTCTTTTTAGTATTTTCGTGGCAAAAAAGTGATTGTAATTGTTTGCAAATGTATGATTTTACCAAGCTTGGAAATCTATAATGCTTATCTTGTAGAGTTCTTGATCTGAGTGTTATTGCGAATGCGTGTTTATTTAAAAAAAAGGAAAACAATTTTAAACTCAGGAATGAAGTGCGTAATTCAATCAAAAAAATTCAGTGATAAATCAAGTTTTTATCTAATTATTGATTACAAATTTATTTAGTATTCACTTAATTCTAACCTATTGAACAATTTTGCGAATTTACTTGTAGAACTTTTAGACACAACCAATTTATATAATTACTTCTTTATTTATTAATTTTTTTAATAATAAATTACATTTTTAATCACTTTTAAATAATCAATTACTTACTTATTTTTAATTCCAAAATTTTTACAGAATATTCTGCACAATTTACAGAAATCCCTGTACAGTACAAGTGTATTGGAGTTAAGTATGGAATTAAATGCAGAAAAATTATTGATCAGAAGATATTGTTATAAACAATTATTAAAAAACCTATTGTTTTCTGACGAAAAGTATATATCATATTTTTAATCAATTGTAATTAATTTTATTGCTAGAGAAGTACTCAGAAGGTACTGAAAAGTGGTTATGACAAGATATTGTTATGAAAAATTATTAAAAAACTATTTGTTCACTGTAAAGAAATACATATCACATTTTTGATCAATTATAATTACTTTTTTGTCACAAAATTACTTAAAAAGTACTCTACAGTGGTTATGAAAAGATTTTATTATAAACAATCATTAAAAGACGTATTATACATGATACATGAATTATATACAGTTAATTGAGGCAAAGTTTTTGAAATGCGACCACATTTCTAATTCACGATACGCTCAGGTGCCTCTAAGCAGGAACTGTGCACTTTCCAAAGTCATAATCTCGTGATCTATTAGGGCTAGGACACTTTTTTTTAACTTACGCCACATTTACTTCGACTGCTTGTTAAGGAATTATGATTATTATTTTTTTTTTGATACAATTGAAGGGCAAAATTCCTTTTAGTTTTTAAAGTTGATTTTCGAAAATCGGATTTTGGTATCTATACTTTAGAGCATAGGTCCACAGTCTAAATATGTTAACTGCTTATTGCGTCTTACGGGAAATTCGTGCTTTTTCTTACAACGGCTCAGTTTACTCGTAGAATAGGCCAGTGAGACACATCTCAGTGTATGTGCAGTTAAGTGTATGTATGTGTCGAAAGTTTTTTGTGGCTACTTTCAAGTCATCTTTGATGTTGTCGTCTACAGAACGCTTGACAGGTGGAGGTGAGCAACGCGTCTCGATTACTAACACTCAGCAAAATTTTGCAATGAACTATTTTAAAATTTTGCCAGAACATCTATGTGCGACTTTCGATTCCAAACATTTTGACATATAAAACTTGCCCGTAGCTTGAAAAACAACGCAGAAACATGCGAGCCCGGGAAAACAATGGAAAACAGCAGTAGAACACTGTAGGTAATAGGTTTAGACCGCTGAACCCCTTGTAAATGAACAAAAAACATTTTACAGTTTAACAAAATATTAAAAATTGTAAAAACTAAAACGATTTTCCTTCGCCGAGTAAAATTTCTGAAATGTCAGTTAACAGGTTTAGACCACAAACCTTTCAATTATGTGCATTTGGAACCATTTTGAATCTGCCTGAGTTTATAATTTTCGACGGATTGAGCGAGCGTGAACTACCTTAAGTGGAAATATAATCAAAAGGTGATAATGATGTAGAATCATAAAATTTTATGGTGGTTTTTTATATACTCTGAAATGTATGGTATTTGAAATTCTCTGTGCAAGACAGAATTCTTGGCATATATCTAGGGTTATTGGTGATACGTTTAAGAAATTTATTTTGGAGGAGATAATGTGATTAATGTTGCTTCTGACCCACCTTTCCAGATGATACATGCGTAAAATTGACAGGTCGGATGAACATTTTATAGGATAGGATTCCATAATCGGGTTTTAGACTCGAGTGTCTATTAATAACAGGATTGAGTTGCGACATGATTCCGAAGGCTTTTTCCTTTAGTTTCCTGGATATCATGCTTCCAATTAAGATGTTTATTTACTTTACTTCCTATTCGCAAAACTGTTTGTCTACCCTGAGCTTATAGGTCCAAAGACTGACTTCACTTGCTAGTTACTTGTACCGTCAACCACCTGGCGGTAACTTGCGCGTATTAATTTGCTTCTAAAAATTTTAGACCAAAATCTCGAAAATTATGAATATTTTATGAAAAATAGAATAGATCAATTTACAAAACCTTTACACAGAGAAAAAGTACTTGATTCAAAGATTATTTCTTCAATTCAAAGAAATGGTAGCGCAGAAAATGGCCGAAGAAATATTTCTTCAGTGCAAAGAAATAGTTTTGTTTATTTCTAAGGAACGCAATGATGGAGGCAACTAAATATTTACTTAACACTGTACTTCTTTGAAATGAAAAAATATGTTATCAACTGTAAGAAATTATTTTTTTTATTAAAAGATGTGATTCGTTGTTTGAAATAAACGTACTATAAATTGACGGAGATACTTCTTTAAAGTAAAGACGTATGTATTCCTTGAGAGAAATAAGTATGTTTTTGGCGAGGTTTTTGGTGCTAAGAACCAACATTTTGCTTATATAAATAAAATAAGGGACAAAGTTAAATTAATATGGATTGATTCAAAATACGATAGTGTCGTCCGTGGAAAATAGGTGATTTGTGCCATAGATGTGATGATTAATATGAAGAAAAATGTTTTAAAATTAAAGACAGTTTTCTTAAACACAAAAAAATATTTATTGATATAACAAACTTTGTTCTAGATTTAAAGATAAGATATGTTGGTATAGTACAAGGCAATATTAATATTAACACCCCCTACTGCTATACTCTATCGATATGATAAAAAGGTATTTAAAATATAATTATTAATTGATTTCGAGTATTTTGTCTTTAAATATTAATGGTCCTATTTGCAATAAATACATATATTATATTTTCAAACATTAAATTACAAATAAAGTTTCAAACGCTCCGGGGTACCGAACCTACATATCTATACCTAGATCTATCGCCTGGCCTCACCAAAGTTAAAACATCATATTTTAAACTTTATTTTTCTAATTAAATATTTATTATTATACGATGTTATGTTAATGTAAAATATATGAACTGTTCACAGGAATATGCTGAATTAATTTTAAAATAAATAATCGTAATCGATTGAAATTATTTTTCGTATAATATTTCGTTTTTTCCCATTGTATACTACTTTAAAACTTTTTATAATGACATACAATGTCATTTTTTATGAACATTAAATATTTTTAACGATGGAACTTAGAAATTTGATCGTGAACTTTAAAGATTTTTTAATAACAAATTTTTTGTAACTTTCGTGTAAGGTTTGGTTTTTAGGTGTGTTATACCACTTTAAAATGTTTGAGATTGACATAAAATATAGTTTCTTTCTAAACATTTTCAATTTTTCATGAAGATGGATCTTATAATTTTTTTCTTAAAAAAAAAGTTGGAAAAAAGTTATTTTCCCAACAGTTGTATTTGTAGTTTTTAGACATAGTATTTATGCTGTCAGCATAAAACTGCGCTGCTCGTGGAGCCAGCCGTTAGCCAGTACCTTCAAAAACTTAAAAATTAATATTTCAGGTGATGTAGGATTTTAGGCATTCTCTGATTGGGGCCCCATTAGATGCAGATGATTTGCCATGCCTGTACGTAGCACGGTATTCTTCACTAGAACCTGACAGGGTCCTCATCAGTTTTTTCTAGACTAGATAATTTGATAGGAGCCCCATCAGAACTCAACTTCAAATATAGAAAGATGTGGAAATTTCTGCACGGGCAGTGGTCTCAAAAAAACATATCCTTGTCTAAGATTAGTATGTGTTTAGCATGATTAATTTCATGTTCTGAATGTTAGGAAATATTTTTTTAACGGAAATTGTGCAACCTTTAATTCTGCAGATATTTGTCAAATTAGAAAAAAAAACTGTACAATAACTGCTAAAGTATACCAAAATTCTAATTGAAAATATATTTTATTTGGTCGAATTATATATGCACTTATTTTAAATATATATTTATTTCAAATAGATAAATTAATAATTTAGTGAATAAATTACATCTTTCAATTAATGAAATGTTGTATTGAAATAATTGTACCAATTTCTTATACGAAATAAATAATTGTTTATTTTAATTAATATCCATATAAGTTTTCTAAATATTTGTTTGATTCAAAAAAATTTCACCCAAAGAAATAATTTTTTGGATGCAATGCACGGGTTTCTTGCATTTGAACAATATTTAATAAAATTAGGTAAATAATTTCCGTGTCTCACAGAAATGGTATTAAAAAATGCATTTATTTGAATTACATTTTTTTCCAGTGTAGGTATACCAGACGACTGCTGCTATGTGAATATAGATATAGATACAGGAATATAAATATAAGTTTATAGAATAGAGGCTCATAGTGTTTTACAACTTAATTTTGTTATCTAAAAAAAATGTTTGGTGTCAAATGTTTTCTGCGTCAGGCGAATTTATTTTTTTTCAAAGCTGAAGCAAGGTGTTCAGCGCTATCTTTAGGTAATCCCCAAGTCTGTCTCATGTTCCAGAACTGCCTTCTTTTCTTAGTGCTTGAATGATAAGAGCCAGCGTCTACTGGAATGTCTGCAGTTTTTTTTTGTGGTACTATCGCCGAAGAGACTGTGTTGTTAGTTATTGATTGTTTGTTGATAATTCCTCATTTTTTCGCATCACTCATGCAGAAGTAACAATTCATTTTATTTTGCGGGGATTCCCAAATTGCTTGTGCAAGAAACTTCGAGTTTGCATTGTTTTTACTTTCTTCGATTTTGTACAACATTAAATTGCAAGTAGAGCATATTATATGAGGAGCCCAGCTTTCATCTCGTTCTGGAAACTTAATTTTGAAGTATTTTGCAATCGCGTCTTGAATTTTCCCACTATTGTTCTTCCGATATTTTGGGATTTCATAGTTGGTGCAAATGTAACAAAATTGATTCTGATTGTTTTTACAACAATGAGTTTTTTTCAAGTTTTTTGTTTTGGAAGTCATGGTAATTTCAATCCCCCCACGTTGAGGATCCTGGCCCGATCGCCGGTGAGTCCACTGTCCTGGGGGTAATAACCCTCATACCTTCCTAGGGCTAAGTATGAGGGCTTTCCGCCTTTGATGAGGATAATGTCAATTTATCGTCAGACACACTACAGCTTCATTCTAACATCTTAACGTTACCCTGCAGGACAGCGCGCCTTCGCTGGCTTCATTACTGACTGGACTAGAAGGTGAATAATTCTACACATATTTCTTCAGAGCAGTTGTCATCACTTCCAGTACCTAGCGCAGTAGCTATTTTTTTTGAGGTTATGTCATAGCAAGTCATATGTCACTGTCATACGTCAGTTTTATAATTACTCTGGCTCTATTTTTGGAATCAGCAGTTTGAATCCCGTAAAAAACCATATTTTTCCATCAAATACACCAAAATACGGGTTTTTGAGATTATGTCGAAAACCGATCGCGAAAGGTGTTAGTTTGAACTCATATTCAGCGTATCAAAATAGATAGGAACGTATGTGTCTTGTCAAAAGTGTCAGACTTTTTTTATGTGGCTTTGTAATTTGCATCATATGTTTACGCTAGCACTGAAAAAGAGGCTCTATCTATCTTATGATGATCCAACCCACTCAAAATATTTAAAAGCAGATAAAAAAAGAGTTGAAAAGGTCCAGCTTTTTACACATAGATCTTTTCAGTTGCATTCCAATGCTTAGGGGTGTTTCATGAAAATTGAGGGGCATAACGTTCACTGCAAAAATAAAAGATTGAATATCACACCTCTAATCAAGAAATTAACTAGCAACATTTGTCTGTTTAGTTATTCTAAAATAACTGAGTTCCTTGGCATCACAGTTGAATTATTTTACAAAATTACTCGAAGTAGATTGAATTTCCCGAAAGTCTAAGAAAATGCGATTCATTAGCTCTAATTAAACTGTAGTTATAGCCTCCTAAATAAGACCATTGTTATGGAACTTATACGTATACGTTATGCTTTGTTTTGAAATTTCTTGCTTCTGCTTCATTTCACGTGAAAAAATTAACTCAAAAAAATGAAAAATAAAGTAGAACCAATCAATTTCAAAGGGAACTCAATGTTTGTATAGATAGGTTCCATTAAATTAGGTCTTATTCAGGAAACCATAATTCCACTTATATTAGAGCAAGGGCGTCCATTGGTGGTCCCGAAGGAATAAATCCCAAGCGAAGGGGTCACAATCGTGCAGAAAGCTGAATGGCACCTGAGTGATGTGTCTTAAACGGTGATTTTGGGATACCAGGCGACGTCTCAGAGCATGTAGCCATAATCTTGCATGCGGGGCTCTAGAAGAATGGAAGACCTCGTTCCCTAGCTGTTCGTGGGAACAACAATGGCAGCACTAACTAAACCATTGAGAAGTTTTAGCTGCAGTTCCAAACGATCGACCACGATGAGCACCTAACAACGTGTGGGCAACCAGGGCCAATGAACCTAGAGTTCAGGGTGCTGAAAATAATTTAGATAGAAGCAGAACGATGAACCGGCGAAACACCCACATTGATCGGACGAATCTACTCAAGGCCGACTTACTAGACTGCTACTATGCCAGCATTATTCATGTTCATGGAGATCTTATGGTGTGTATGCACAATCCGTGGTGCCAAGAACATCCACAGCCCCAGCACGTTTCGCGTCAATAATTGTGAAATTAAGACATCTACCTCTCGGAAAAAGAATATGTACGCGGAGCTCGACACACAGCGCTAAACCAACCTTTGTATGAATAAATCGCAGACGAAGGAGAGAAGCGACATTAAGATCAACCGCGGAAAGCAGGCACCTCCTGAGAGATGATCGCAATTTCAAGACAAGGAGAAACACGAAGAACTTCTCGATTAAAGGACCAGATAGTATCAAGAACTTCTGGTGGAGGAAGTTTGCTTCTATACACCAACATTTGGCCCGCATATTTATCGTATATTTAAAGTTGGAAAGGCCCATTCCGCTGTTGCCGGCGTTAAGACGTATACACTGTATAAGATATCTACAACTGTTCTAAACAACAGGATTGTTCGAAAAATTAACTTGGTGTGGAGTCAATCTGCCATAAAAGACTATCTCTTCTGGAAATTATTGTGTGACAAGGTACAACGTTACCTTTCAAAGGGATCTCTTTCAGAGAGATACCATGAGCCCCCTCCTCTTTTGCATCACATTTCTGCTTCTATATATTGCACTACGCAACTCTCCAGGATACCTCTGCGGCGACAATGACGATCGCGAGTATCAGGTCCCTCATGTGATGGATGCAGGAGACTGTCATCCTTGAAATTCATTTCATCCTTGTCCTCAGGACACAAGGGGGTTTCTCTGGCCTATCGTTATGAGTTCTTGTGAAGCTTGACCATAGGTGTGACTTACCACAGTTTTACTGGAGCCGGTGTTATTTTTTAGAGATCAAATGGGCTAACAACATTTTCTTTCAACTGCATGTTTTCATGAACTATGAAAAAATCTATTTAACGTTAAACTAGAAAAAATATTTTTCAAGCACTTTTCTTCAGATAAAAGTGACGCTAAAAGTTACATACCAAAATACGTACAAACGGACATTATTTTGTATTCTAATTTGAGACGTCCTTTGGTACGTCCTTTTGTACGTACTTTTTTTACGTTCTTTTGTACATCCACTTTTTCAAGTGGGTGGAAATTTAACAATATTTTTGCCTTCATATTAGACAACACTATTTGTAATTAGAAATTTTTGACCCAATAAATTTATCTCGTAAGTGCCTTGGCATATACTTGGCACGTGGGTACGGATTAAAGGTTACAAACCGGTCATAGTTTCGCACCTTCGAGAGCACTGATCACAAGCAAAATTAGTTTAACCGAATATTTTGAGTACAATATTTCCCTTTTGAGGAATTGATACGTCTCCTCCTCATATACATTCTCATTGGCATTGATATTGAATTCGACCGGAGTCAAGAATTCGATCACGAATATAGTTCGTTTTGCGAAGTCTTCGAAAAGGTTGTCAGACCTCGAGTATGCAATGCAGACTACTGTCCGAAACTTCTGGTACCAGAAAATTTGACACTTCTCGTCGTTTCAGACAATTGACTCTATCTCCCTCGGAGCTCCGTGTATTTTTTTGTCGATTACCTGTTGGCGGAATTGTTCAATCTCTTTTTTCTTCTCGTCGGCTTTTAGAAGTAAAGCATCTAGATAAAGCAATGCATTTTTCTCACTTCTGATGTTAGATTTTAGGCTATAGGTCTCGGCCTCCGGCTCCGCGGCTTTTTAAAGGAACTTCCCATGTATGATCTTACGTGTAGTGATATCAAAGCCCGTAAGCTCGTTTATCGTTCATTAAACCACCTCATACGTCTAGAGTAAAACTGGGATGGCAAGAATGTTAGTCGCAGATATATTCAACGCCGAAAGATTTGAAGATCAAATCTGTCGGAGAAGATACGTTCCGAAAGCGATTTTGAGGCACGCCCAGCTATGTATATGTATCTTCAGTGTCGAGTAGCCTTATAAAACTTATATTAACAAGCTCAGGATCCTTGGGAATGCCAATAAGCTTTCCTTTCTTTAGATGAATGTTGTCAAACTGATCCAATTTGAAGTCCGTACCAATCTTTCCTGTTTATTTCTTGACGATATTTAAAACACTCTAAAATTTGCTATTACCAGAAACATGGATCTTCACGTCATTTATATAAAATACACGAGCAGAGGGCTCATGATAACGACTTGGAAGACGCTTTTTTGGAAGCTGATTTGATTCGTTATCACACGATAATTTCCAGATTAGATAATAAATCTAGTTTTCCAAAGGGGTATAAATCTCTCTATGCATCTCACTAGATGTCGATGAACCTTCAAGCTTTTCAACAGACATATGATATGTCTATTTGAGAATTAATCGAAAGCTTTTCAGTAGTCAACTGAGCCCAATGGCAGGACGCGCTAATGAAGTTGTTCGTACATCTCTCTCTACATAGCTACTGCGGAATGTGTGTTTCCGACTTTAAATATAAGATGAGTATTCGGGCCCGATGTTAGTGTGTAGAACTAAACTTTTTTCACCAGAAGTTCTTGATACCGTATGTATTGCAACGGAAAATTTCTTGGTACCCCTAAGTAATTTCTTCACTTCTTCGACAGAAATTGATGGACATTCCTTCTCAGATATCATGAGGTTGTTGCAAAACTCATCAAAGCAAATGATATTATCAGTATCTTGTTTCTACTCCAGTATTTCCGGGATCTTGTATAACTCTCTCCAAAATGTCTCTGCCTCGTTGGGTTTTGGTTGATTTTTTAAAGAAACAGGGTGATAGCTAAAAAGGCGCGATGGGTCAGCGAGAAACTGTTGATTCTCCCTAATCGATGTATTCTCCCTCTTCTTTATTCACCTCTTTTCGTCAGGTAAAACCCGTATTTTCCAACAATATGCTGCGTGATTTTCAGCAGCTTTGAATTGTCCCGTTTGTGACTGTAGATTTAGAAGAAGAAAACGTTGCGCAGGTGTCAAGTGGTAAACCATTTACTTGTAGAAACGGACAGCTTTGAATAATCTCCTTAGACCTGAAGTTCCTAATTCGACATGCACGTGTTTATCCAGCTTAGAGTAAGCCTTGTCCATCCCTAAACTCAAGATTTATTTACTTAACTTTTTATTATTACTTCATAACGTAACTATTTCTCGATAAAATATAATCGGAAATGGAAAAGTGGGAAAATATAAGTCTGGAGCATAATGATTAATGATGATTGATTAATATTATGCAATAATTTTCTAGTTTCTCCAGTATAGTATAATCTGTAGGAAGTTTAAGTAAGCGGTGAAAACAGTAACCCAGTCACTAAATTGTAATTACATCTCGATTATAATTCACTGTCTAAAGAATTTTCTTAAATAGATTTAAAATCAAACTGTCAAGAAAACATTAGATTAGGAACAAATTAAATTGAACTTTCCTGATATATTTTAGATTTCCTCGAAATATTTTCAAATATTTTGCGATATTTAAAAATTCTTTTGAACTGATTCCATAAACTGCTTCTTATTTTGTAATAAGTAGATTAGCGTGATTATTATTTCATATTTAGTACACTCATTACTTAAATATTATATGATTTTCCAAAATATGTGCCATGTACACTAATTTTTAATGTACGCTCAGTCTTATTTGACGAATTTTTAATTTTTGTTTTGATTAATTTAATTTCGGAGAATAAATTTAGGGTCCATATCGTGACACATGCGGCAAATCTCTCTGCGGCAAGTAACACCTGGGGTATGTGACATTTGTGGCATGTGACATCTGCAGCATGCAACAACTGCGGCATGTCATATCTGCTACATCTCTCATCTGAGGCATGTTAAATCTGCAGAATGTCTCATCTGCGGCATGTCACAACTGCGCCATATCTACTTAGCGGCTTTTCTACCGCGCGGAATTTCTCCCTTACAAAAAATGGTTAAAGTCCAAATAAAAATGGCAAAACTGCGGCAAGTCTTTCCAGTGGCATCTCTCATCCGTGCAAAAATTTTCAAGTCTACATTAAAGTAGCTGCGGCAAGTCTCACAGGTATAATTGTGACATTGGTGGGAAGTCTCCTATGATTAATTGTCACATCTGCGGCATCTCTCACTAGAGGAAAATCTTCTCAGCGGCATGTCTTGCCCAAAATTTTATCTAACTAATTGTAAAAATGGCAAAACTGCGGCAAGTCTACCCAGGGGAATCCCTCGTCCAAGAAATTTCTTTAACTGAAGTGGGCGTCAAAAGTACGCGACACCTACGTTAATAGCTTGCAACTCCTTGAAAAAAATTCCTGAAAATTCTAGCTAGATAAAAGTGGAAGCTCAAAGTCTCCCGAATTGAACGATATGTATATTGTTGTTCTAAACAATTTGTTTTGATGGCGTCCAGTCCTGAAAGGATCTAAAAAAAATAGAGAGGCTCTTTAATGTGTCTAGAACGTAACGCAGTTTTACAAATTTCGAAATATGAAATTCTTTGTTCATTACGAAATAATCCTTCACGAATATTTTGGGATTTAATGAGAGTAGCTAGCGTATAAAAAGTGATTGAAAAAATCATCCATTTTTCGAAAATAGGCACTTCAGAAGGAAGGGGATACCGACGTCCCTCCCTTTTTTAGTCTCAGCTGTTAACCGTCGATTTGAGTTAAAAAAATTTCTTGAGTGAGAGATACCGCTGGGGAGACTTGCCGCATTTTTGCCATCGTTCAAACTACACTGAAACCCCGTATAAGTTTACTTCTCCGAAACGAAAATATCTCACTTAGGTTTACTCGGGAAGGGCTCCCACCATCTTTCTCACCACAAGATGAGCCCCTACGTATACTCATGCGATTGGTTGACATATGTATGGGAAGCTTGAATGGGCGAAGCACTGAGAACTTGTTGGGGAGGTGAGAGTAAACCTAAACGAAAAGCAGCGCGTGAACGTAAACGAGAGTGAACTTATCCGGGCGTAAACTTAAACGGGGTTCAGTGTACTTAGAACATTTCCGTGGGGAAGAGATGCCTCTGTGGACACTTGCCGCAGTTTAGTTATCTTTATAACTAGTTAGAAAATTTTCTTAAGCGAGAAGTGCCGCAGGGGAAACTTTCCGCAATTGTTGAGATCTTTAAAACTAGTTAAAACATTTTCTTGGGCAAGAGATGCCGCTGGGGAGAGATTCCGCATATATGAGAGTTCATCCGGGGAAAGCGGCTGCAGGTGTGACAGTTCGTCCTATAAGACTAACCGCAGTTTTGAAATATTGATGTGGACTGGAAAATTTTTTCCGAATTTGAGATGCCGCTGGGGAGGCTAGCCGCGGCTTAGAGATACCGCAGATGTGACAATTAGTATTGGGACGCACGCTGCAGTTTTAATACTTCAATATCGACTTGAAAACTTTTCCATGGATGACAGATTCTACTGGGGAGACTTGCCGCGGGTAAGAGGTACCTCACATGTGACAATTAGTATTGGGAGGCATACCGCAGTTTGATTTGGACTTCAAATCTTCTTTGGGGGGAGATATGCTACTGGGAGATTTTATACTGGTGAGAGATGTCGAAAAAATGTCAATTTCACTGTGAGAAACGCCGCGCGGGAGAGAAGCCTCTAGATAGAGATGCCGCAGTTGTGAAATGCCACAGATGAGTCATGCTGCAGATGTGACATGCCGGAGTTGTGACATGTCGCAGTATTAGACATTCCATAGATGTGACATGCCGCAGGAGTGAAATTTCGCAGGTGGCACATGCTGTATGTGTCACTTGCCGTATGTGAAATGATATGGACCCTAAATTTATATCTTCGTGATATGAAATATTCTTTATTAGAGTAGGGAACAGCCCTGTTTCATTTCCATGGATGCAGGGGGGTGGGGTGTAGTCATCACAGCTTACACCTGACTTAGGGGTTAGGGGGGCGTTGGCTGGTCAGAGAAGAATGATCGATCT
>NC_046661.1:56470326-56472124 GCF_010883055.1 Belonocnema kinseyi | reverse complement strand
GGGGGGCGTTGGCTGGTCAGAGAAGAATGATCGATCTATCACATTCTTCACCATTTTCAGGGATTGGGGGCGGGGGTAGTAGTGGAATTTGAACGGTCACAGTAAAGTGTTTGGGTACAGACCTCGCACTTCCCAGGGGATAGAGGCCAGAAAAGGTGCGATCAGTTACATGAGAGTGATCTGAAAATGTATTACCCTGTACAGGAAGGGAGGGGGGGGGCAGGGTGTTCTTATGTTTTCCAATACTAAAAAACATTTTCTACTTTATTTTCTAAAAGATATTTTCGAAGGCTTCTAAACCTTCTGGTGTGTACTAAAATAATAAATTTTTTTAAATTATTCTGAAATTTTACTTTATATAGGTATTGAACTATAATTTGTGATTTTGTAGAATTCACTGGAGATTCACTGCAGTCAATTTCAAGATTTTTGTGATTTATTAAAAATGAAACGCTTATTTCAAGGAGCATTTTCTTTTGATGACTTGATCAATTCTATTGTATTTAAAAAATGTTTTGTTTTATAACACCTTTTATGTCAAAGTTATTTAATCTCCAATTAATTTCCCGCTATTTAAGAAAGAATCGATATAGGATAAATACACCGGTCTTCGGAAATGTACACTGCAAAAATTGTCTTGAGGAATTTTTCCAAAAATTCTGTTGCCGCTAATTTTCACACATTTTGGGGAATTTTCCTCAATGTTTAGTAGGGAAAATTCCTCAAACATTCCTGTGGAATATTAAGCAAAAAGTGGTCAATTTTCTCCAAATTTTATGAGGAAAATTTCCTATAAAATTGTGTAATAATATCTAAACTTTCGGGAATATTCCTGAACTTTAAATAGGATACATTCCCCAAAAATGTCGAATATTGCCTAAAATTTTGTGAAAATAGATACAATTTATTTAGCGAAATGCCTCTAAACTTTTTTGGACCAGTAACCAAAAAGTGGTGAATTTTTCCCGAAGATTTGATGGAAAATATATCCAATGCTTGAAATTTCAGGTATTTATGTAGGTAAAATTCCCCAAAATTTGTGAAATATTAATAAAGAAAGCAACTTCAGTTCGACTGCAGCAATCAGGCGGTGATCACTCACAATGGCGAGAGTATCTGAACATACTTTCGTCTCGTTAAGAGTATACGCCAGATGGCGCAGCGACTGCACTCCTCGCATTTCAAAAGTTCAATATTTCCAAAATAGCCAACAGTAATCTGGGTATTATCGCTATTGTCTGAACGGCTATCTATTATCTTATCATAGGGATATCAGTATACGCTAGATGCCTCCAACGTCGACTTTTCTAAAGCATTGAGTGACCATCGCCTGGCAGCAATGCAAGAAACTCGCTACGGGTCGACGGCTGTCTTAAAACCCTGACGCGTAATTCCTATTCCGAGAGAGATGGCACGTCGCGTTCTGGTGGATTTTCTTCAAAACTACCAGCTCACAGCCGCAAGATTACAATAAAGGCTGTAGCGAAATCTAAGCAGTACCGTGCTGCATAGTATAATACTAATATGCTACTCTTTAGCTACATGATCAAAAACTTTTTTTTACAATTTCAACTACATTAAGGATTATACTTTATTTCCACATGCCAAACCTTACAGGTCAATTTAAACATGAGCATCTGTATGAATTTTGATTCTACTTACTCCCTGTGGGCACCTTTCGTCTACATCTTTATACATGTAAGGAAAGTATCCTCACTCTTATTGAATTTAGCGCGCAATTAGATCGGTAAGTCAGATCTCTTAATTAACATAAGTAACGACAATACAAAATCGCAAT
>NC_046661.1:56465996-56470226 GCF_010883055.1 Belonocnema kinseyi | reverse complement strand
TTGCATAAAATAATAAAATCTTTGTTATTTACAGAGAAACAATTCATGTTTTACTCCCTTATAAAGAGAATTAAATAATAGAAATAAAATTCACATTACATACATTTAAAAAAAAGTGCTTTGCGTACAATTCCAGGCAAAGGTATAATTGTTTTCAAATGTTTCTACAAATTCGTAATATTCTAAAAACACTATACAAAAAATAAGATTACGTCTTTTTGTATGTTTTGATTATTTTTTTAGTTTAATTTTCATACAAAATTATCAACTAAATAATTATTGATTAGAAATCTTTGAGGTGACTATAACATTAATAAATCTTTTCTAGAATAAAATGTGTAGAACTATTTATATTGTGCTAGTTTATTGAATATTTTAGGTCAAAATATCTTTCTGGAAATACGGTAATACTTCAAAAATTTTAAAAAAATTTACCCAATCTACGTATAAAATCAAACATTACTTTTGGAACGATACCCTACATTTAGTGGGAATCAATCAATTCCCCAAGTTGTAGGAATATATCAAAACTTTCGTATAAATTACCCTAAGTTAGGGCAATATCCCCAAAAATTGTAGGTATTATCTAATTTCGTCAATTTTAGGGAATTTTACAAAATATTTAGTGAATTATAAGTGTATCATTGGTCGGCAGAATATGTATTTTGTGTTATAATCGAATTGCTAGGATGTTATAGAAGTTTAGTCATATGAATGAGACTGGCATTTAATTTATAACTAATTTCCGTCATTTTACAAAATGTAATGCTTTTTTCTTTAGGGCCATTCAAAATAGGGGCCCGATTTTAGAATGGTTGTGCGACTACTCAATTCAAGAAGGAATTTTGATTTAATCTATGGTGCTTGTTTATAACTGAGATTTGAATTATTCGAGATTACATTTCAACATGACCTTTTATTATTTCTAATGTGGATTTCTTAAATTAAATTCTTCGACTCTGCTTAAAAATCTATGCATAGAATCACGTGCATCTGACAATAGATGAAAAATGATCTGCCAATGCATAATTAATTAATTCTCCTGATTATCTCGAATCGTCAAAAAGTGAAATATATATATATATATGTATGTGAAATACACTGTACGCATATCTGGTGCTTATTAAACATCATATTTATACATCATGGTCGCTATGCGATAGTAAGCCACTGTAGGTCAATTAGGGAAAATAGTTGTTACTAACTGCAAGAAATGTTTCCTCGCTATATGATAAATTACAGAATACGCAGATTGCAGTAATCAGACTTTTAAGTTGATAATTTATAGTGTTTATTCAGTAACAATTTATTGACATATAGTTGTCTTACTACAGTGGCAGTTCCATAATCCGCTTTTGATTTTAAATCATGCTCATACTATTCCTCGATAAAATTGCTTCTCTTTTTTGAATCTCCATTCGTTTATTACCGGCCTCATGGTGGGGGAAAATCAGAATAGAAATTAACCAATGAGCGCTCAGATTCTACTGAAAGGTGCACTTCAATGAGTTAGAATATAACGACAGTTATTGGCAAATTGCATACGGGCGACGGCACTTTATCCACGTCGTCATTAAATTTCGCTTGCCGGTGTATATTTGCCGCAGCCATACCTGTTTCATAACGATATGAGAATACTAATTCTGTTGATAAATCGTAAACCTCGATCCACCTTTCGCTTACTAATTAAGCGTATATCGATTCCTCTTGTATATGGGTATCAGAAGTTAGTATTATTCATTATTTATTCAAAACTTTTACTCGGGCGAACCCGGTTATACATCATAGCCACGGACTAAGTCAAGTGACTGATGAGATTAGGATGTTATAAGTTTATCCAATACGATGTTTGAAACCTCCTGCGAACGTAATATAACTGATAATCATATCTGATATATTATTGTATATAGTTAATTAAAAATAAAAAAAATATTATTATTGTTTGAATAGATGTTAGATCCTTTATTGAAGATAAAACTTTGAACGTTTCGTGAGTATAACACTTTCCTCATCAGCAATAAAACTTCATTAAGGTCGATTTAAGTTGTAAAATTAAAAGAACTATCCTCTCAGGTTCTAATTCTCAATTAATTAATATGTTAAAAAGAATAAATACATTTTTTTATGATGAAAATATTGTGAAATTTAATGAGATAGTTATTAAAAATTGAACGACATGAGAACAAAAAAAATTTAACATTTTGTTACAAATAAGGTTGGAAAATATAATTTAATTGTTTTGTTACCTGGATGTCATTTTTGATGCTTGTTAAAAAATGTTGTTATAACATTTTCAGTTAGGATTAATTTTTCGTCAAAATTGTGAAGAATGTTCAATTGTATATTGTAATTTTAAAAATTATATTATTATTATTTAAAATATTATTATTATATAAAAGAGAATTCCTATCATTTATTTAAAGTCAATTTCACTACGAAAGTCTCGGAAATTGAAAATGAAACAAAAATCCAACAATAAACTTTGGCCAATACACTCCTTAAGATCTCCATGCTTTTCTTATAAAAGTAAAAAACTATTTTGAAGATTTTTTGGAAAATTTTTTTTATGATTTTTCTTTATTTAGATAAATATATTCTAAGAGAAAAGTATTTTCAAACTTATAAAGATTAAAAAAATGCAAGACAAAAACGTAGATTTTTGAATATTTCAAACATAGAGCTTAGAACCTTTTCAAGTATTTTGAAAGATATCAAGAAAATAAGAAGTTTTCTTGAGATATCTCGGAATTTTGGTTTGATTTTTTATTATCAAAAACTAATTTCAAGAGATTTAACTTAATAGTATATGAACTAGATTTGGTTCGTAAATTTGAAAGCCCAATTGCGAAAACGCCCCTTTATTTTTTTACACATCTTCAAAACTAAACTCAAAAGGCAACGCCTTTTTTACTTCACCTTAATCGATGCTAAATGTCGCCTTAACGCACAATATCAATCAGCGCCTGCACGGAATTGGCGACAAAACAGAGTGAATCGGCAGACAGAAAATCCACTCAGCTCTGGATATTATGTTTCGCTAATTAGAAAAATAAATACAACTTCACGGAAATACATAATGATACAATCTGCTTTAAATGAAACTTAAGAACTGGTTTTGATAAATAAATGTCAGGTGACTATATTTGTTCAAAATGCAATTGCAGCGAATTAATCGTGCGGATAAATCAATGGAAAAGCATGAAAGAAAAGAAATCGTATCCGGAGTGCACCAAATGCGTTTTTAGCGTACATATTTAAGTGCGAATAATTTATTTAGAATCGTTTTCTTGGGTGTTGATTAAAGTTAGTAATTTATTTTTTTTTTCAGCAGACAAAAATAACACCGGCACACCAAAAAAAGTGGTCTGTCCGACAGATTGCACTAGCATGTCTATATGGTATTGGGGTCGCTGAATTCGAATCCGGTGTCCAAATAACCAAGTTGGCTCGTATTTTTCTGAAAAACGAAAAAATAGACGTAAAATCGACAAAAAAAGCCATTTTTCAGATATATTTTTGCAAAAAAAAAAAAATAAATATATTTTCTTGCCCCGTAGACTTAACGAATATATTTATATGTCTTTTGGGTCGCTGAATTTGAATCTGAGGCCCAAATAAGCAATTTGGATTATACTTTCTCGAAAATCGCAAAAATAGATGTAAAATCGGCGAATACAGCGATTTTTTTTGTATACTTTTGCAAGAAAAAAATTTTTCATGCCCGGTGGTCTAAATCAGCATAGGATACTGTTTTTGGGGTCGCTGAATCCGAATCTGGGGTCAAAATAACACAGTTGGCTCATATTTTATCGAAAAGCGCAAAAATAGATGCAAAAGTCGACGGAAACAGCGATTTTTCGTGTATATTTTTGCGAAAAAAAATATTTTCATGACTGGTGGACTTAACCGGCATATTTATACGTTTGTTGGGTAGCTAAATCCGAATCCGGGGTCCAAATAACCGAGTTAACTCATATTTAAAAAAAAACGCAAAAATAGACGTAAAATTGAACAAAACAAATGACAGATCCCGCTCGAACTTCACGTCGAAACAAATGATTGTGAAACAAAAAAATGAAAGATCGCACTCGAACTTCACGTTAGTAAAGAGGACAGTGGTGACAATCTCTTTAACCCTTTAACGTCAAAAGGACACTCTTTGAGTGGCCTCTTTTCTACTTTATTTTTCACGATGAAGACGTCAAGGAAAAAATTCGTAAAGTACCAATC
>NC_046661.1:56442262-56465896 GCF_010883055.1 Belonocnema kinseyi | reverse complement strand
CTCGTGGTGAGAATCGGGCAACATCGGTTGAGTTCAATGATGGCAAAGCATGTTAGTCATTTCGATATCGACATCTCAACATACTTAAGCAAATTTATAATTTTTTCCTTGACGTCTTCATCGTGAAAAATAAAGTAGAAAAGAGGCCACTCAAAGAGTGTCCTTTTGACGTTAAAGGGTTAAGCATGCTTCTTAATGTGATTTCAGCACATTTTTAAAAACCATGATCAGTTTCTTTTTTTTTGTGTTTTTAAATCACTAGTTTACTATACTGTACTTATACTATTATTATAAACTCCCAAATTAAAATAGATCATGTCTTCTAAGCGCTGTTTCAATTACAATTTATCCACTTCCACTATAGCGCATAATTGTGTGGGTGATCCAGATGCATTTTGCTTCATATGTGGTAAATTTGAGGTTTTAGAAAATCGAAGAGTAATCAGCGATGACATAAAAACTACAAACAATCCTGACAGGAATCAATAGAAAAAAGGAAAGTGCTATCGAATATCCTGATGTACCTAGCGTCACTAAATCTGTTGAAAATAACGATGTTACAAAAAACTCAAAAAATTTGTCAATTGACAGATAGACGATTGGAGCAGAAGAAAATAAAATTACTGGTGAAGATTTCGATGTTGATCGTGATGAAAGCGACATTTCAGATTATGGTAATGACGAGGCTGATGATGAAAGGAGCGATGTTAATACAGAAGTGTACATACCAGACAATGAAGAGAATAAAGTTCCTAAGCTATTTACGTGTGAAGAATTAAATGATTTATCGCGAAATCTCGGCCTCCCTAAAGATGCTTCAGAGTAACTTGCTTCCGTTTTGAAAGAGAAGAACTTATTGGCTAAAGGAGTTAAATCAAGTTTCTACAGGAATAGGGAAAAAGAGTTTAGACAGTTTTTTACTTCTGAAGAAAATGATCATGGAAAATTAGTCTATTGTAAAAACATTGACGGATTAATGGAAAAATAAAACCTGGACTGTATAGACCGGAAAATTGGAGGCTATTCATTGATTCTTCTAAGCGCAGTCTAAAACCAGTGTTATTGCAGGATCTAGAATTTATTACAAAAATGTTTGGCACTGAAAAAGATGCCTGGCTTAGTTTCAAAAATGTTGTAAAAAACTTGTTAGGTAATAAGAAAAGTCCAGACTATCAAAATGTGGTTTCAGAAATAATAACAAACTTTGGTAAACTAGGCTGCCTTATGAATTTAAAGCTTAGTTTTCTTCACGTGCATATAAATAAGTTTCCAGACAACCTGTGAGACTTTAGTGAAGAGCAAGGCAAACGTTTCGACCAGGACATAAAAGAGATGGAGAGGCGATATCAGGGATGTTGGGATATCAACATGATGGCTGACTACTGTTGAAGTTTAAAACAATTTCAAGTCAGTCAAGGTACCAAGTGAAAGCGAAGTCCACTACGTAGGTCTTTTGAGGACAAAAAGGTTCGATACAAGCGATATAAAGAAAAATAAAAAAATAAAACAACCCTATAAGCGTGAAAGGCAAGGGGACTCACGGTAATAAAGTACCCCAAAAGGAATAGAATTTACTACGTCCACGTCGTTGTTCCTGGGTAACGCTAAAAGTAAATAAAACTTATTTACAAAAAATCCTACTATTGCCATGCGAGGAGAGTAACGCAAATTAAAAACCCCGAAACGTGAGACGCAAGGGGAATCTACAGTAAACGACAATCCCAGTCGAGGAAGGTAAAGATTTAAAGGTTTTCGGCGATCTTATGTCTGATTTTGCGTTTTTCGATCAAATATGAGCCAACTGGGTTATTTGAACTCCGGATTGAGAATCAGTGACCTCAAAAACCATAAGGATATGCTGGATAAGTCCACCGGGGTTGAAGATATATTTTTTTTGCAAAAATATGCACGAAAAACCGCTGTTTTCGTCGATTTTACCTCTAATTTTGCATTTTTCGATCAAATATGAGCCAACTGAGTTATTTTGACCCCGGGTTCGGATTCAGCGACCCCAAAAAACATAAGGATATGCTGATTTAGACCCACGGGCATGATAAATTTTGTTGTTGCAAAAGTATACAAGAAAAATCGCTGTATTTGCCGATTTTACGTCTATTTTTGCGATTTTCGAAAAAGCATGAGCCATATTGTTTATTTGGGCCTCAGATGTAAATTCAGCGACCTAAAAGACATATAAATATGTTGCTTAAGTCCACCGGGCGAGAAAATATCTTTTTTTTTGCAAAAATGTACCTGAAAAATCGCTGGTTTGGTCGATTTTACGTCTATTCTTTCGTTTCTCAGAAAAATACGAGCCAACTTGCTTATTTGGAAACCGGATTCGAATTCAGCGACCCCAAAAAAATATAGATATGCTAGTATAGCCTGTTGGGCAGACCACTTTTTTTGTGTGTGAGTTGAAGTTCAGCCGTGTCAACATAACGTTTTCCGCGTACTTTAATGTGCTATATCAATCATATGTATATAACATAAATACTTGGTACTGCAGCCTGGTTTAATAGATTAGAATTAAAAACAAAGCAGAGAGAAAATGCTGCAAATCAAAATTAATATAAATCTTTTGTCTTGCATGCATCATCATAATGTTTAAAATTACATAATAGAGTGGTCTCAAAGAAATAAAATCCGAATTTCGCTTGGAATAGTGGATCGTTTGGTGAGGTTCTCGAAAAAAGTAAGTTCGTTTTTTCTATCGGATAGTTCAGGGGTTCCAGCTACTTCCTCAACTTTTCCATAGAAAATATATGGGAAAAACACTCGTTTTTAAAATACGAGACTTGAAGGCCTAAATTTTAATATAACGAGTGCAAATTAGATGAAATTCTTTAAATAGCTTCCCCGAATGTGACGTATGTATTGACTATTTATGTTGACTTTCCAGCCTCTTCCAGCATTCTCCAAAAATCTCTAAAAACGATGATCAAGTACTTTGCGGTGTATTGATTGTAAATATTACTTTTGTGCCCGTTAGCCCACCCAGCGCAATAATCATTAGGTCTTCAGATTTTATGTTCCTGCATGAAGATGTGTTGCACGTGACTAATGCGAGGAAAAATACTGGAACCCTGAGGAAAATGCTGATCATAGCAACTACGGAAAAACAAACAATTCCGGTTTTTTGACTCAAAAAGATCACCCATAGAGCGCGCCGCTTACCGCGCGCGTTGTGAGTTGGAGAAAGACTTCTTGTGCCTGAGACCAGAGACTGACCAACCGACTGCGCAGTAGATGACAGACATTCCTACTGAGCGCCATAGGGACTTACATAAGTCGGAAGTCATATGTAACCTCAGTAATCAGCCTCTTACCCTATTATAGAGTTACGTATTACCTGCTCGGAAAGTTGGAAAACTTTTGAATTTAATATGAGTTTTCTTGAGTGACCTTTATCTTCTTAAATTATCGATTCCTGCGAATTATCGCTCTTCAGATAGAATTTTCCATTAACTTAATTTTTTTATTTTTAAATAAACTATTCGAGATACGGAAAAAAGTCTTCGACAAACTTTTTCCCTCTATGGTTTCTTTAGCAGAATGAGAAAACATTAGGTGAAAATTGTAATAAATGTCGGCTACAATCGGGTTCAAAGAAACCTTGTTGCAACTCTTGTTTGTGGTTTTTTTATATAAACTATCAATTAGATGCAGAAATGTGCCAAAGAAATTTCATATGTCTTAACACAATCAAATTAATTCTAAAGAAGAATCTTCGAAAGACCCATAAACAATGCATAAAAATTGATTATTATATTATACTTTTTTGCGTTTTTTGGAAAAACTATGAGGCAGACAAAAAATTGTTCATTACAAAAATTGTTTATTTTAATAATACATAACAGTTTCGAGAAAAAATTTCTTAATATGTCGATAATTTTAGATAGCATAAGTTATGTAAAAATGTTTAATTAACAATATCTCAAGAACGACCGCCAGTTCGCGAAAGCACCTCATACCGTTGGATTCAGGAGACCATTCTGCACAATATCCATTAAAAAAAATCCGGGACCTTTTAGGTCATACCACCTCTTCTATGTGGCTCCCGGACTATTAAAGATATTCAGCGTGTCATAAAGCAATTGAACTTTCACTTGGAACGCACGTCGAGGCTGGCGCATTTCTGATTCTAAATAAAGTCTAATAAGAATGATAAGTGTATAGCCTTCCGCAGATGTGTAATAATATTCGAGTGTTTATTGGCTTCGAAAGAGCATTGAGTTCTTGTGAAGGAATCGACGGCTTGAAATTCAAAAAACTATATGCATATATAGGGCCGCAAGAACAAATGTTTCTCGAGTGAGGGGTTGTACATTGCTAATTAGTGGTAGGGAAGGGACAAACCTATCATTAAAAAGCTGCCCGCTTCGCGGGGACATTGCCGTTACTCGCGCTGCGCGCGCCGCTCGCGGGTTTGAGCGCGCCTAAGGCGCGCAACTGTTGGTTCTCGCGCACAATAATACATTTATCTCGCGCTTCGTGCTTGATCTTTGTGCCCCGACATTTTAGAACTAAAGGTGAAAGCATCGACAACTTTAATTTGGTGATTGTGAATGTTCTGTTGTTAAAGCTTCTTCAGCTCTAGCGAACACATTCTCATCACGCATCTCGTGATTCGCACACGAGTTTATCCCTGAAGATTTAAATCATTCCCATAAATGTATATTATTATAATTCATAACTTTCATTAGTGTTAAAACAGAAGCATTTTTACTGTACCGTTAAAAGAATGCGCATTCTTTAAAAAAAAATTTGTTATTAAATATTTTATTGCCATTTTTGTCGTTTTTCCATAAACTGAATTTGCGCATTTCCGATGTTATTTTTATGATTCCAAATTTACATATACGGTCTACTGGGCACTCTTACCGTTTTGTAACCTTTAAATGACACACACACACACACAAATTTTTTACCTTGAACTTGATTTGAAGATCAAAGTGTTTTTTTAAATGGCAACCCCTATTTTTGACACCGGATTCGAAAAGAGCGGGAAATTTTACGTTCGTAATGGTATTTCAACATTATTTTTTGCATGACCTTTACAAGTTCATTTCAAGGTTAAATGCTAAAAAACTGTGGTTGCGATATTCGATTGCGTTTTCTGAAGGAATAATCGCAGTTAACCCTCAAAGGGCCCACTGGTGTCGTTCGCGGCAAGGCCTCTTTCATTTGAAATTACCCCCCTTTTTATGTTCGTAATACTAACTTATAGTGACATCTACTTTGAGTTAGAGAGTTACTCTCTCACGTCGCATACCTAGCCAAACCTCAACCTCGTCATTCTATGTGTGACAGTGGATCGAATGTGAGTGGTGCTGTCAACGATCCCAGTATGATCGATACGAACACTATCGATTTTTTTTCGTATTTTTATTTGTGGTATTTTTTGGATCAATTGATTCGTGAAGAGATTCTCGAGGAAATCTCTCGAATCTGCGATTCGTACAGTTTGAGCTATTGTGAACATTGCGCTGGTTCATAGATAGCATTCGATTTCATTTCTTACTAATTTTGTATGTTATTATTTATTATGGTCGTGTACGAACATATCCTATGATTTTTAATAATTTAGTTGCTATTTTTTGGCAAATAAATGCAAATAAATACTTTTTTTCAAACTACTGTATTGGAGTGAGAAAACCTAGTAATTTTACCTTCAGATTTGCAAAAACAAAAAAGTTATGATTTTTTGAGTAAAAAGAGTCATTTTTCGTATTTTTTTGCAATTATAAATTTTTTTAACTGATTAGAAATTATTTTGTATGTAAATAACAGAAACTCTTCTTTGAAGAGGTAGTTAATGAACATCTATGAATTTTTTCAACTCAAAAAATACTGTAGCTTATTCAGAAAAGGCTGATAATGTGGTTGGGGTGAGAATCGCCCCAGTGAGACCGTTACGTATCATGAAGGACCGTTTGATAACCGTTTAAGGGTTAACCCATTCAGTCCCAGCTGGCCACATTTTCGACATTTTCTTCGATCGCTTCATAAACTATTAAAACGGTCCTAAACAATATTGACATTAGTCGTATCCGATGTTAAATTGTCTGAACTTTCGATTTACATGATCAGAATTTTGAAAAAATGCATGTTGAAAAAGTTATGGTTGCTTATTCAACAAAAAACGTGATGTTGAAAAAAAATGTTTTTTTAATATTTCCGGATCGAAAGCGTCGGTGCATTTCTATGATTTGTGGATTTTTTGCGTTCATGGACTCTCACCTTTAAAACATACCAATAGTTTTAAAAAAACATGGCGGCACCAAATATGGCGGCTTTAAATAAAAAATTTGTGTATAAACATGGTATTTTTTTGAACGACAACAATTTTATTTCAATTTCCATAAAAATGTATACGAGGAGGTTTTTCGGGTCGTTGATGACGAATGTGATATCATATGTTCAAAATTCAAGATCGCGGATCCAATATAGTGGCAACAAATTTGGTAAATTGTTTAATAGGACCGTTTTGATAGTGTATGGAGCGATTGAAAAAAATGTTTAAAATGTATCCGGCTGGGGTTTAATGGGTTATTGTACCTTTATGAGGATTATTTAACACCAACGTGACAACGAGCTTGACAATGTTGACCTTGGACTCATTTTTCGACTCATTTTTCGACCTTAAAAAATGAGATCAAGGTCAACATTTTCAAGGTCATTGTCACATTGGTGTTGAATATTCCTCATAAAGGTACATCAACTACGATTATTCTATCAGAAAATGCAATCGAAAACCGCAACCACAGATTTCTTTAGCATTAAACCTTAAAATAACCTTCTAAAGATCAGGAAAAAAATTTAACTACATTTCGGACGTAAAATTTCGTTCGCTTTTTGAATCCGGTTTCGAAATAGAGGTTCTCATTTTTTTTCAATACTTTGACCTTGAAATGACCTTAAACTGTGACATTGTTGAATGAAAAAAATGTAATTTTTGGATTTTCCATTATTTTGTATGTTGTTAAAAGTTGAATTTCTGGTTTTTCAAGAAAATTAAAAAATTTGGCATAATAATCTTGCAGGGCATTTAAAAATTAAACTTTTTTATATCCTGCGTTAGTTGGCTTACAATGTTCATTTGCGTTTTTTTTTAATTTTGTAAATGCTATAACTCTAGTAATTTTTGGTTTTATGCAAAAAGTAATGAGTATAAATTGTTCGATTTCTTGAATATTATGAATAACTGTGAAGAGAATTTTTTAATTTTGAAAAAAATTTGCCACGAAAATATTCAAAATGTGCCGACTTTTTGAATTTTTATCCAAAATGACAGCCTAATGAACTTGACCTTTAGTTTAGGATACTGATCGAGTGTCAAATTTTAAACATATCAATATTTGGAAATAGCTAGTAGTCTTGGACAATCTTTATACATTGTTTCGTGATTTTACAGTTAATTAAAAATATAAAAAAGTTGTTTTACACGTAAAAATAAAAAAATTATTTTCTGCAAATCTTGTACATACACTTGGTGTCGAACTTTTGATGCAACTTTATATTATGTTGCTGTAACTTTGTCTCATCACCTTAACACAGTCAGCCATCTAAAAGTTAAAACATTTTCATTTTTGTCGTATATTACGATTTCAATCACCTTCAATAATTACTGTTTAACTTAAATGGGTAACAGTGTAATTTTAATGATTACTTGACCATTAATGAAATTATGTATTGTCATTTTTTAGATTTTTGATTCAAATTTTAATATTTTCTGAATTCAAATATCTAATTTTTGTCTAAGTGAAAACAGTGATTTTGCATAGAAAATAGCTAAAAGCTGAACACTCTTTAAATCTTAAAATTCGTAACTAACTACTAGAGAGTGCCAAGACTGTTACTAGACATTATAAACGTTTGAATCAAACAGGAAGCAAAACAAGACAGCGCCAGTGTGGCGCCAGACTAATATTGCGTGAATAGACAGGCTTGCGAAAAACTACTGATTTCAGCATGATTCAAGACTGCCGCGATATTTTCCCATACGGGGTTTTCATTGAATGGAGATCGTTTTATTTATAATGGTAATCATAAGAAGTTACATTGAACAAGGCCACATCCAACAAAGAGGGACCCCAAAATAAGCCGAAAATCTGCCCTTTTTTTGCGCCCAACGTATCTTTTGAAGGAAAGAAGATAAATTGTCGCAACAAAGCTCGATATAATTGTCAATGATTGTTGTATCCGGGTTTTTCATTAGTTTACCTGAAAACTAGCCCTATCAGTGGGCGGAACCTACACCGGTACCATGAAAGTAGGTGAAATAGTGTCTAATAGTTTTTCATCACAACAGTATAGTATGTACCTCAATTATACTTACTCAGTGACGCTCCGACTCTTGAGAATCGAAAAAGAACATGTATAAAATATTAAAACTACCTCTATAGAGGGTGAAAAGTACTCCATGGCCAAGAGCGTGGATAAAATATTTAAAAATTATTTTCTTTATCTACAGATATAGTTACGTTAGTGTCAATGTATAATAAATTTGTTAACTATTCTTACTTAGCACAATTTATTTTACATTGGCACTAACGTGCCTGTATTTATTGAAAAAATAATTTAAAATATTTTATTCTCGTTCTTGGTCATGAAGTCATTTCCACCTCCTGATAGGTGTATTTTTCGGTTTTTAAGGTTTAACATGGTGCTAAGTAAGTAGAATTGACGCAGATATTATATACGTGCACTAATTGATGTTATCTATAGACAAAGAAAATAATTTTAAAATATTTTATACACACGGAGAAAAATGGAAGGTCTGTTTGGCCATATAAATGTGCAGACAGATCATATTGCAGGGTCGACTATAGGACAGCTCTTGAAGATGGTTAAAGCGGCTATCTCTAGAAGATAAAAACAAGAGGTCCAAATCGTCAATCTCAGAAAGACGACTTGATTGTCTCAGACCGTCGTCTCGGTCTTCTCAAGCTGGTTCACCCGATCATTGTGAAGGGTCGGTTTGGAAATCTCAGATGGTCGATCTGGTTTTCTCAGACATTCGACTCTATCAACTGGGTATAGGAGCATGAGTGCATTGACTCTGCCCCTGCCCCTGATTTAGTTTTAAATTAATAAATACAATTCAAGTTTATCCTAAATCGATTAATGTTATCATTAACAGTGATTGCTTAAATAATTATAATCTATTCCAAACTTACATTAGTCTCAAAAAGATTATAATTAAATGACTTACAGAATAAGATATTTTTAATGAATCCTCAATAAATACACTTCACTTTACGCTGAAATCGTTGGTAAAAACTTTTTTTTTAACATACGTCACCACGTGGTCTACGATTCCGTTATGCTAATTGGGGGCAATTAGAGATACCCTTTAAATTTTCACGCGCATCATTGATACGCAAAGTTCAAGCCATTGACTATACGCAATGGATTATCTGCTTCTTCTTGGATGGTCGAAATGAGTGAAAACAATATGTGCGTATCAACCATTCCGAAAAGGATACCTTAGTTATCCCTGATAGTGAGTGTGATGCTCTTATAAAAGTTAGACTGGCGATAAAATAAGAGTCTTTTTAACTTCGTCGAAAAAAATTGAAAAGGATCGTTCGACCATGCAGACAGACTTGCTGGCTCTCTATATTTTGATCATGTAACTTTGACCATCTATTTTTCTCCGTGCAGGTTCTTATTTACAACGTATTTTCCACCCCTCATAGGGGCAGTTTTTCGATTTTTAAGAGTCGGAGTGTCACTGAGTAAGTGTAATTGAGGTACATATTATAGTGTTATGATGAAAAACTACTAGATACTATTTCACCTACTTTCATGGTACCGGTGTAGTTTTAACTTCATCATAGGGTTGGTTTTCGGGTTTCCGGTAAATTAATAACAAACCCGGTTACAGCATGCTTTGATGATTATTTGGACCTATGTTGCGTCAACTTATGTTCTTTCCTTCAAAACCTACGTTGGGCGCAAAAAAGGTGCGGATTTGGGGTCCCTCTTTGGGCAGCACACAGCATCACAAAAAAGCTAGGGTTTCTATTAGAACCAATTTTTGGTTCTAAAGGAGCTGCAACAAAAAGAAACCTCTCTTACTGAAAAGGAACCCATAATTGTAAATGGTTTCTAAATTAATTCAAAGTATGGACTCAAACGGTTCCAATAGAGCCGTTCTTTTTCACTTCTGCCTTGACTCACTTTGAAAATTTTACAAGATAATAATGTATATCTTACTTCGTAATTTGGATTAAATGATATTGCACTCAGAAAACTTTTTATGAAAAACTAAAATTATAGAAATTAGTCTTTCTCGAAAGAAAGATACAGCACATAAAATATGACAACTTTTGAGGATATGTTGAAAATCCAACGTTTTCAACTGCGCATGTATTAATAGTATTTATGGATTTAAAATAGACTCGCAATGCTCGCCAAATGCGCGGTTGAAGATGTAAATAGCCATCTATCGGATATCAACGAACTAAAAAGGATCTCTCCAAAAGAATTCATTTTGGAGTCTGAGTTCTAAACGATACCAATTTTTATTTAAGCCGCAACATTGCCGATAGAAACATTATTCTATTCCCAGCTATTATTAAATTTTAAATAATAGTGGGCTTTTTTAAAAGTAAGGACATCAGAATATATTAAAATATATTAGGGTAACGGGGGGCAGCGCCAACCAGTGGTGCAAAAGTGATTTTCCTTATAGCATGGCTATTATTTACCAATTTCAGTTCGACTTTTCATCAAATAAATCTATTTTATCAGAGAGATAGTGTTACTTACCAAAATCTTGAAAATTGACGTTGCAAAAGAAAAATGATACAGCAAACAGTTTTTACCACGAAAAAATGGAAGATTTGATGACAGAAATATGAAGTTTTCAACTTTAATAACAATACTTACAGTATAAAAACTTGATATCTTGACAGATAAAACAATACCACATAATAAAATTATATTCATTAGACGTAATTCAAGTTAAAAATATATTAAATCTCATAAATAAGTAAGGCTTGGCCAGGAGGGCAGGCCCGACGAAAATAATATTTACAAGTGCTTAGGTGATACACGTGTCATAAGTTTCGTCGATAAATGATCGGCAATGTAGAACAGCAACTTATTTTGTGGGCTACACAAAAGAAACTATTAAATCATGGACATAGGAAACACGGGACTAGCCATGCCATCCTAACTTGGGCGAGCGGGGTTGAATCTATGTTTGTCGCGGGACATCAAAAGGTGGCGTACCTCCCCCCTCATTGCAACACCACCGCAATGGCATGCCTAGTCCCTTGTTTCCTATGTCTATGTATTAAATATTATTATTGCCAATGCGGTCCGTATGCAGGTTTCTTTTATTGGTACGGTAGAAACATTGCGTAAAGTTCGTTTCTAGTAGAATGTCAAAGAATAAGAGGTTATATTACAACTATCTCTATTTTTATTCAAAATATCTTATTCATCTTGTTCGATATATTTAAAGGTAATTTTTCCAGTACATAAAGTACCACATAAGCAAACCATCACATTTTCTTATCTTTAAATGTTTTGATTTTCATAAAAAGCTGCAGTTGGCTTTGCCCTCAGGTGAGGGGCAAAGCCGATGAAATACAGCTTGTTAGAAATAATTAAATTACCACATCATTTTTTTTACCATGTGATTAATACTTACAGAAATATAATATAAAATAATGTAGAACTCGAAATGAGAAACAATGGATCAATTCAACATCTCATTAACTTTAAAAAAATCATTGACTGTTAACTGGTTGGCGTTGCCCCTCCCCCATTACCCTATATTCATTTATTATATATTTTGTATACATAATTTATTTACTATAAATTAAATTTTAAATAATGGCGGGTTTTTTTTATAAATCGAATTTATTCTTCGATTTTTAGATTCGTAGTTTTTTTGAGAATCAAAGAATCGAGAAACGATTCTCGACTTCGATTCCGAAACCCTAATCCGTTACTCCGCCGATGTAATTTCAGTGATATTCTCCGTAATTTCGGCGTCAATGCGCATGCCCAAAAAAGAAGCGCTGAAATCATATATACATCATATTTATGATATACATGCAATGTCTGAACTATTCACTCTCTAACATCTCTTTCCTGGTAGATGGCGCATATGCAATGCTGAGCAATTTCTTCTCGCTGTGTGAAACAGAAATAGGAATGTATGTCCGCACGCTTTTTTTTGGCAAAAGTTTTCTTAAGCGGTGTACAATAAAAGAGTATTACATATATGCATTTGTATTATAGCCTGTCAGATCAAGCCGACGGATGAGGTGCAATGATCACGAGTGCGAAAATGAAATCGTATGTGGATTGTTCCGTCATGACTCTATGCTTTTAAAGCAATTTAGATCCCGATGCGTCATATCTATATAACCACTTTCTTTTACTTTTCATCTGCTCTCAAGTATGGCTGGCGCGTATTACTCCGCAATTCCACGGTAATCTTGAGCGTCAACGGGAACAAACGAGTTCCATTATGACCCCCCCCCCCACCCGCTCTCTCTTTTTTTTCTCTGTCACCACCTAACCTCATTTTTATATACAAAAATAATGAGTATACTTTTTCTGTATTTTAGAAATTTTGAAATTCAAATTAAAATATGAACAAGGCAAAGGATTTACTATGGGCGATAAATTTACTAGAGGAGAGACATTTTGAAAAAAATAACAATAATCTAACAACACGAGTTCCAGCAGGATTCTCTGTCAGTACAAAACGCCATTTTTATACAGAAAAATAAACCATGAACGTAACGTATATGCAGAAATTCACCATTAAATACAATCAAGGCGAAGGATTAATTATGTGGGATAACATTTCTAGCAGAGACACATTTTGAAGAAAAAACACCAACCTTACAATATTTGTCTTAATTATAAACGCTGAGCAATATTTAAGTCAGTCCAGAGGCGATCTTTGGATCCAAAACTAAGTCTCGTGTTTCCTTCTCCCTTAAGAAAAACTGACTCTTCGTTTTAGTGAACGTAATTATATCGCTTGACGATCGGAAATTTCAAGACGCGCCCCCTGTCGCAAATTAAATTAAGGTTATGAATGCATGAAATTGTTATCAGCTGCCGTATACATTGTCCAAAAGAAATTTTCTAGTTTTTTTTACATTGTATCATAATGCTCCCTCAACCGCTTTATTGACCAGCAGTTTTCCAAGTAACGAATCGACTGGACCATCGATCTCTTTCTTCAGTTGCATATGATCAATAACATGTCTACAGGGACGATGCAAGTTATATATATCGTGTAGAGTTGAGGAAATTTTCACTAGGAAATCATCGATTGCAACAAGAGAGAATTCTCAGAGAATTACTATATTTTATAAATCCTAGTAAGCCCTTCGACAATCACTTGCATGCTACAATTTCTAAAGAATTACAACAAAAGTACTTGATGGCATTGCAACTTGGTCTGATTTCCATGGTCAACGTCACAATTTTTAAGGCTCACAAAATATTCCAATCGATTACCAGTGATTCCTGACAACCGCTAGCGAATGTTGAATGTCCCTATCAATTGTCAGTGATTTCTATCTTTTATGACAATTTTTACGACTGCCACAAAGGAAATTCCATTTACGACAAGAAACATCCTTTTATCACCAGAGGAAATTTCTCTGAGTATGGCTTTTTAACAGTTCCATACAGATTGAAGAATTCCAGAGCAAGCTTTAATGATTTTTATCGTTAATGTGACGGTTTTCCTAGATTTCCTGTGATTATCACACTAAAATAGAAAGCTGTGTTGAAATTAAAAGCTTCTTAAAAGCTGAATTATTTGGCTGCAAAATTAGGTGAAGTTAGTTGCAAAAGGAAAACTTGTGCTACATAATGATTCCTGTTGACACAAGTGAAAATTCTCTCAACCTTAAATTTAAAAGGAAATAGCAATTACGTCAACATACACCCTTTCGTCACAAGAGGACATCACTCTAAATGCATGTTCTGTGAAAATATAATCTTGGCATTGACATTCAGCAGTCTTTGTGAAAGTGACTGACTATGGGATAGTCTGGCTTTCCACGGACGCTATTCACATACGCAGTCATCAGATTTTCACAGAACATTCACTCAGAGAAATGTCCTTTTGTGGTGAAAGGGTGTATCTTGACGTAGTTGGAATTTCCTTTCAAATTTAAGGTCGCGAGAATTTTCATTTACCTCAACAGGGATCATTATGCAGCAAAAGTTTTCCTTGTGCAACTAAACTTTACCTAATCTTATAGCAAAATAATTCAGTTTTTTAGATACTTTTAATTTCAACACAACTTTTTTGATAATCACAGGAAATCTAGGAAAATCGTCACATTAAAAATAAAAATCGCTACAGCTTGTTCTGAAATTCTTCGGTCTGCATGGAACTGTTGAAAAGGCACACTCAGAGAAATTTCCTCTTGTGACAAAAGGATAATTCTTGACGTAAATGGAATTTTCTCTTAAATTTTAGGTTGAAAAGATTTTCCTTGTCTTAATAGGCCTCCTTTTGCACCAAAAATGTTCCTTATGCGATTAACTTCGACTAACTTTGCAGCCAAATAATTCTGTTTCGGTAAAAAAATATATTCACCTCGTTCAACACAAAACAGGTAAGTGGACGATGCTTTTGCTTCAAGACAACTTTTTCTCTGAATGGCAATACATAAATTGACACGCTAATGCCGGATTTCCGAGGTAATATTCATGGTAAAAGTCATGAGTTTTTTCACAGAACAAGGAAATGGCTAAAAATAGCTAAAAATATTTGAAAGCGCTCTAAATCGATATAATTTGTGGCAGTCGTGAAAATTGTCACAAAACATAGAAACCACTAGCAATTGATAGAAATATTCAACAATGCAAATCAGCACAAGTCGTAATGACATCAAGTACTTTTGTTGTAAGTATTTTGAAATTGTAGCATTTACATTGGAAATCCCTACATAAGTCACTTTTGAATTCGGAAGTCTCTATAAAAGTGATGGTCGAAGGACTTACTAGTATTTACAAAGTAATTCTCTGATAAATCTCTCACATTGCAGTCGATGATTTCTGAGTGAAAATCTCCTCGACTCGACACGATACACACAACTTGCATCGTCCCTGTAGACATATTATTGATCATATATTGCAACTGAAGAGAGAGATCGATTACCCAGTCGATCCGTTACTTGGAAAACTGGTTAATGATGTGGTTGAGGGAGCATTGTGATACAATGTAAAACGACCAGAAAATTACTCTTGGACGATGTACACAGCAGCTGATAACAATTTCATGCATTAATAACCGTCATTTAATTTGCGACAGTGGGCGTGTCTGGAAATTTCCTATCGTTAAAGAGATATAATTACGTTCACCAAAACGAAGAGTCAATTCCTTTTAAGACAGAAGGAATCACGAGATGTAGTTGCGGACCCAAAGATCGCCTCTAGACTAACTTAAATTGCTCAGCGTATATAATTGAGACAAATATGGTAAGATTGGTGGTTTTTCTTCAAAATGTGTCTCTGCTGGAAATGTTATCCCACATAATCAATCCTTTGCCTTGATTATATTTAATGGTGAATTTCTGTCTATACGTTATGTTCATGGTTTATTTTTCTGTATCAAAATGGCGTTTCGTAATGACAGAGAACTATGCTGGAACTCGTGTTGTCAGATTGTTGTTAATTTTTTCAGAATGTGTCTCTTTTAGTAAATTTATTGCGCATAATAAATCCTTTGCCTCGTTCATATTTTATTTTGAATTTCAAAATTTCTAAAATACAGAAAAAGTATACTCATTATTTTTGTATATAAAAATGGGGTTAGGTGGTGACAGAGAAAGAGAAAGAGAGAGTGGGGGGATCATAATGGAACTCGTTCGTTCCCGTTTACGCTCAAGATTACCGTGGAATTGCGGAGTAATACGCGCCAACCATACTGGAGAGCAGGTGAAAAGTGAAAAACAAGTGGTTATAGATATAACGCCTTGGGATATGTTTTGCTTTAAAAGCATAGCGTTATGATGGAACAGGCCACAGACGATTTCAGTTTCGCACTCGTGATTGCACCTCGTCCGTTGACTTGATCTGACAGGCTATAATACAAATGCATATATGTATGTAACACTTATATATTGTGCACCGCTTAAGAGTCGTTTTGCCAAAAAATAGCGTGCAGGCATACACTTCTATTTCTGTCTCACACAGCTAGCAGAACTTGCTCAGCATTGCGTGTGCGCTGTCAACCATGAAACAGGTGTTAAAGAGGGAATAGTTCAGACATTATATGCATATCATACATATGATGTATATATGATTTCAGCGCTTCTTTAGTTTATTCTTTAGTTGAGCATTTTAAAAAAAGTTCGTCTCTCACAAGATAAGTCCTAGAGAATTATTATATATGCTACATCTTTTATTTTAAAATTCTAACTCTTTTATTTTAAGATGTAGCTTATGTATTAATTTTCTAGTATTTATGTCCTACCAGACCAACATTTTTTTTAATGTTAAATTTTAAAGTTATGGTGCTCCAATTTTAAAATCTTGACAACTATACAATTTACAACAAAAAGGAAAAAAAGTTCTTTCTAATTCCCTTTAATTAAATATTCAAAGCTACTGCACTTGCGTTAGCTATGCGCACGAGGAACACGGTGTGACTTATTATTGCCATTGTAACGGGTTGCCGCTTCGTGTTTCTCTGTAGGCAGTACGTCTAACATGGGTGACAGACATTAGAGAATCGACGTGGAATCGAGGCTCGAGAATCGATTCTGCCTTCGAATCCACTGGGCAGAATTGATCCCAAAAAGTCCATTATCGAGCGCAAGGAATCAATTTCTTTGAAGAATCGGAGTGGACTCTGGGATCCCTATAAGGGTTCAGTCGACCCCTCGCAAAGGGATTCCACCAAGCTCCTGATCGACTAAGATGTAAATATGAGAATTCATGCGTCTGCGGAACCAATCAACGATTCACGAGTTGGTTCACAAAATTTGAAACTTTCGCAGTTTCTTCCACATGCAATCCAGCTGATGTTTTGGAATCAATGCGCGTCCAGAAAAATTGTATGGCAGTATAATGTTGTATCTAATATAGCTTTCGTCGCACTGAAAAACATTGAGATCATTTTGTTGCAGCTCATTTTTTATGTAGTGGAAATGAGATTTTTTCATGGAGACCAAACCGTGTGTCAGAAATTCGGTCACCATTTTTCCGGATATAGTTCTGGAGAGGACGTACGCTGAATTGTGAAGTTTTGCCTTATACAGAATGGAATATCTGCGACTGACTATCTGAAATTATATTGTTTTACTTACTGTATTCTCCGTAACGATTTATCTTTATCGCTTTTTGCAAATAAAGTCCATATAAAATTTATAAAAACACAATGTCCCATCTCACAATAAAACACTCATAGCTCTCAGCTGACAGCTTTCAACTATCGCAGATATTCCATTCAAAACGAAGCTAAACTTTACAATTCAGCGTACGCACTCTCCCGAACTGTGTCCGAAAATTCGAAGGTCATTTTTCATTCGCGCGCGTGCATTGTCGTTTGGTCTCCTTAGGGTGGCGTATCATGATTGCAGGATTGCGTTGCGTTTTGTGTACTGCGTCAATTCATTAAACATTTTAGCCAATCATATTCTCCTAGTTATTCAGAGAAACACTGTGATAGGGAGCAATTTCGCAAAGCACGATTTGTTTCTCCAAAGCACGATTTGCCCAAAATCTGCTGCTTTCAAAGAGGAAGACTTCGGCCGTGTTTCATAGTTGATTGAGAAGAGAGGCATGAGTACATCAGAAACGGACGAATGTCGGTAATATACGCGCGGATTTTCATGAATTTCAACCATAGATTGAGCAGCAGAAGAGTTAAATGAAAAAATTAAAAATGTTAATACGAAAGATATTTGCATATTGATTATAAAAATGGTATTGCTATCACAAATTTCTCGAATTAGATTAAATAATAATTAATTTCATGTAATCATTTTCACGGTAGATAATAAACAGGTAAATCTAATCAACTTTCAATGCGAATGCGCATATTTTTATGGAACTTTAGGTTACACAGTGGTGAATGATTATTTCTTGATATGAATGAGAAATTTGAACATTCATAGGTTACGTTATCGGCTTTTCCATAGGATATTGTTATTTTTATGAAAAAAACATTAAGCATCAAATAAATCTCGCGAGTTTGAACAATTAATGGTTACCTTTTGCTTTATCATCAAAAATGGGTATTTTTAAGAAAAATGTATGACCTATGGAAGTAATCTTACAAGTTTAAACATTTAGAGGTTATGTTAGGACTTTTTCTAGGAAATTGGTATTTCAAAGAAAAGAATCATCACGTATAAAAAAACCTTACAAAATTGAACATTCGAAGGTTAGTTTGCTCTTTTACGACCAAAAATTTTGAATTTTTGAGAAAAAATCGATACTTATGGAATAAAAGGTACAAATTGGAATTTTAAAGGTTATGTTAGGGGTTTTTAATAGGAAAAAGTTATTTTTATGGAAAAATCGCTGTCTACAAAAGGAAGCGTGTATTAATTGTATGGATGGGTAAATATTGAAGAAAAATTATTTACTTCCGAAATTGTGTTGTTATGTGAAGTCTGAATTTTCTTAATTAAATTTTCTACCAATTTTTGAAGTCTAATTTTCTTTTGAAGGACTTTTTATAGCTTACTTCTGACCTTGTATATCAATTACTTTAAAAAACCTTAAAATATTTAACGTTGTAGGTTTTCTATAGAGCGTAGTGATTTTGTCATAAAAATTCCAATTTTCTGCAGAAAAAACGACAAAATAACCGTAAAATATTTTAAGTTGTATGTATTTTTTCAAACGTATTTATGTTTTCATAAACATTTTAGGCAATGAAACAGAAAAAGAACCTTCAAATGTTCAATTTTATATCTTTTCTTTTATACGTTTTATACGTTTATACTTTTCTTTTCTTTGAAATCCCAATTTCCTGCCAAAATTCCTAACATAACCTTTCAATATTCAAACTTGTGAGTTTTCTTCCATAAGTCATAATGTTTTCCTAAAAATACCAGTTTTCTAAGAAAAACTCCACAACATAACCTTCAAATACTGAAATTTGTAAGTTTTCTTTCATACGTAATTATGTGTTTTTTTGAATAACAATGGCATATGATAAAACCGCTAACACAACCTTTAAATGTTGAAATTTGTAACTTTTCTATCATAAGTAATGATTTTCTCTCTAAAATACCCATTTTTGATGATGAAATAAAAAGTAACCTTTAATTGTACATACATTTGAGCCTCGTTTTGTACATAGTAATTTTTTCATAAAAATAACACTTTCATATTTAAAAAAACCTAACATAACCTTTACAAATTCCAGTTTATAACTTTTCGTCCAAAGTAATGATTTTTTCTAAAAAATACCAAATTTTTAGTCGTTAAAGAACAAAATCACCGTCGAATGTTCAATTTTGTGAGCTTTTTTTTATACTACACTGTTAGAAATCTCTGTAGGAATTTTCAGAGGCGCGTCACTAAAGCTTTATGCAGAAACCGTTTCTAAATTTTCCGAAAATGTAACAGAAATTTCAACAGCGGTAACTGCATGAAACTCCAGTCACATGTATAACAAAATTATGTTGCAGTTTAGGAATTTTCAGTTACTGTAACTGAAAATTCCTAGAGGTTAAAAAAATTTTGTTTTGGTTCATTATTTTAATATAAAACATGAAGTCTGTATTTGTCCGAAAAATATTATATAACATAGTTATTTACATATAAACTTCGTTCATATATAGTCTTACTGAAATTTTTATTTTTAAGACAATTATATACTGCAAATTTATATTGAAATGAATTAACCAAACAATAATGTCTCTGTACATTACAGGTTTAGAGAACTTTACTTAAAAAATTGATACAAAATGTTATTTTATTAATTATAAATAATGTTCGTGTGTAATTTTATCGCAAAAAATTGAATTTTTAACTGGAAAATATAAATTTTCATCAAAAAAATTAATTTGTAGCAAAATAGCTAAACCTTCAACCAAAGAAATTAATTTTCAACTAAAATACGAATACTGCATAAAAAAGTGATTTCTTAAAAAAGTGGTTCAACCCAAATTTTCAGCAAAAAAGTTGTATCCTCAAAAAGAGAAAAGATTAACTTTGAAGCAAACAGTAGCTAGCAACTTCGTCTGCTAGCCGCACGCGCTCGAGAAGCGAGGAGCGCGCATGCAACTGCGCATTTCTTTACCTCACGATAACTTATATTTCTGTTACCATTTAGGAATTTTAGGAAAATATACGAAATCTTCAAAAACAGCTTCTAAAGTTAAATAAAAATTTACAATAAACTTACAGAACTTCATTTTCAGCAACCTAATTTCGTAAATTTCAGTTACTTTAGTATATTAAATGTGTCGGAATTTTCCGAAAATTTCTAACAGTGTAATGCTTCTTTTCTTTGAAATACCAATTTCCTAGAGAAAGTCCTAACATAACCTTTAAATACATAAACTTAATCTCGCGAGATTTATTTGATACTTAAAGTAACCTAAAGTTTCATACAAATATGTGTATTCGCTTGGAAACTTGATTTGATTGACCTGTTAATTATCTACTGTGAAAATAATGACATGAAATTAATTATTATTTTATTTAATTCGCGCAATTTGTAATAAAAATACCATTTTTTAAATCAATATGCTCACATCTTTCTTATTAACATTTTGAATTTTTTGATACTCGTACACGTGCCTCTCTTCTCAATCAACTATATGAAACACGGCCCAAGTCTTGCTCACTGAGAATTAGCAGATTTCGGGATAATCGTGCTTTGGAGAAACATTGCTTTGGCGAAATCGCTCCTTAACAAAATGATTTACTTCAAGTGTGAAACTATCATTTGAACATAGATGTACCCTTATTCTCCCCTCTTATTTTGTTACAACCAGTGGTGTCAGAACGCGGATATCTCTGGTATGCGCACTAGTAATTCCTGTAAATTTTGTTGTTGACATATAATGTTACATAATCTAAAAATACAAAGGAATCACTGCTGCGCATGCTAAAGATATCCGCGTTCTGACATCATACTGGTTGCAGCGGTTGCAACTCAAAACAACAACAAATCAGCGTGGTATAAAAAATCGACGGTTTTCTGTGCAGTAAGGTAATTAAAGACGGCTAACAGTATCGATTTATGAAGCTAAAAAAAGTATTATTCTGTATATATAAGAAAAACTTTTTTGATATTCAAAGTACAACAATACCATATGTAGTACATTTGTTTGCGTGTTCAAGATGCGTTGATCGGCCTATTGTTCACATCCTCTAGAATTTAAAAACATATTTATCTACTCTGTTTATATATGTGAAAAACTTTATCTCATACTGAGAACACTACAGTACTGTATTTGACATGTTTTTTTCTCGTCTTTGAGCCCCGTCAAATAGCCTACTGATGTGCCTTCCATGATGTCTTATGATCTAGCAATACCGTTGTGTAAATCTTAAAACTATATATTGTTTATCTTCTTGATATGAGGAAAAATTTGTTACTAGTTGGTATACAGCAGTGTATGATATAGGGTAAAGGGGGGCAGCGCCAACCAGTGGGGCAAAGGTGATTTTCCTTATAGAATGGCTATTATTTAGCAATTTTAGTTCTACTTTGGATCAAATAAATCTATTTCATCAGAGAGATTTTATTACTTACTAAAATCTTGAAAATTGGCGTTGCAAGAGAAAAATTATACAGAAAACAGTTTTTACCACGAAAGAATGGAAGTTTCGCTGACAGAAATATAAAGTTTTCAACTCTATTGACAATACTTACCGTACAAAAAATTAATATTTTGACAGATACAATAATATTACACAATCTAATTATATTAATTAGACATAATTCAAGTCCAAAATATAATAAATCTCATAAATAAGTGAGGCTTGGCCAGGGGGGCAAGAATGACGAAAATAATAATGACGAAGTGCTTAGGTGAAATACGTGTCACAAGTTTCGTCGATAAATGATCGGCAATGTAGAACAGCAACATATCTTGTGGGCTCCGTGGAAGAAACTATTAAAGATGGACATAGGAAACAAAGGACTAGACATGTCATCCTAACTCGGGCGAGCGGGGTTGAATCCACGGGAGGGTGGAGAATTCCATGAGTGGGGAGCGCCGCCATCTTACGATTTGTCATTTGATTATGCGCACGAGCGTTTTTGCCGACAAACTGTGCATGAAAATATAAACATGTGGGCGCTGCCATGTTTGTCGCGGGACATCAAAAGGTGGCGGACCTCCCCCCTCATTGCATCACCCCCGCAATGGCATGCCTAGTTCCTTGTTTCCTATGTCCATGCTATTAAATATTATTATTATCAATCCGGTCGGTATGCAGTTTTTTTGTATTGGTACTGTAGAAACATTGCGTAAATTCCGTTTCCAGCAAAATGCCAACGAATAAGAGGTTATATTACAGCTATTTCTATTTTTATTCAAAATAACTTATTCTTCTTGTTGGACACCTTTAAAGGTAATTTTTCCAGTACATAAAATACCACAGAAGCAAACCATCATATTTTCTTATCTTTAAATGTTTTGATTTTCATAAAAAACTGCAGACGGCTTTGCCCTCAGGAAAGCCGACGAAATACAGCATGTTAGAAATAATTAAATTACTAAATCATTGTTTTTTTTATGTGATTAATACTTATAGAAATATAATATAATATAATATAATGTAGAACTCGAAATGAGAACAAACTGCACCAATTGAACTTATTATTAACTTTTAAAAAAACATTGACTGTTAACTTGTTGGCGCTGCACCCCCCTTGCCCTACTTGTTTGGGTCTTCGAGATACATCGATTGCGTAATTGAAGAACCTTTTATGACCTACCATAACCTAACAATATCGTTTCATAATAGCAAAATTTATGTAATTAGTTTATAAAATGATTTATTCTTATTTTTTTTATTTTGAACGTATAATAGTACCATAATTGATGTAATTGTTTGCGTCTTCGAGACGCGTGGGTTGAACTATTGATGAACTTTCGATGACTATTCTTAAACAATCAATAGCGATTTAGAAAGTTAAAGAAAAAGTAAATTGTTTCTCTGAAAAAAACTGTTCTTTTAATTTAGAATATAACACTACCGTCAGTTGAAAAGTTGTTTATTGTAACAGAACACATCGATTGACATTTTGATGGGCTTGATTTTCTGACAATAAGTTGTTTGATATGAGACAGGACATAAGCTTGACAAATATTGGAAGTATTAATTTGTTTCTTTTATCAGAGAAAAGCGCGCTTCTATGAGTATTTGGAATTGTACAATTTTCAACTAACAATCATATCTCTTATTCTTCAAATTCTATAATAAAATGAATTTGGCCGCTAACTCAACAATGTTATGAGACCTTTTCCGTTTCTTGCAAGAAAGGATAATCCCTTCCACTCAATTCTAAATTCCTATTGACATCTCCATTCTGAAACAGCGCAGCGCCAGATACGAGGGTGGATTGATAAGTTTCCGGCCTGACCAAGAAAAACAACGTTTTTAAGAATTTTTTTTTTATTTCTCAACATAATCTCCTCCAAGGCTGAT
>NC_046661.1:56424083-56442162 GCF_010883055.1 Belonocnema kinseyi | reverse complement strand
GCTACAAGCTATCTAAGGATGGTACTATAGAACGCCACCTCAAGGTAGGCCTAGTGGCGCCATCTCTTGGTCAGGCCGGCAACTTATCAATCCACCCTCGTACTCTAGGAGCCAGGGGTACCTGTATGCCGTTATAGGTCAATTTTGAGATAATCGCATTAAAATTTTTTTTTTAACTAATCAAGTAGCCCGCTTACAATTTTATGATTTTTACTATTTTTCTTTCGCGGCCGTCAGGTGTATATGTTTACGAACAAAAATTTCCGCAGCCAGATTTCAATTGCTTTAATTGTTAATGCAGAAGATGAAAAATCAAAGAGAAAATGTCAGAGGAATTGAAATTCATCAATTTCTACGTTAATATTAATCCGAATACAAGAAGTTTGAAACAAAAGTGTTACTACTTGGCCAGGCGGAACATTTTTCAATATGTAAATTTTCAATAAAAGTAAAAGATTTCGAAAGTTCGACGATAATATAGATGACAAAAATCTATGCAAGGTATAAAGTCTCGTTTTTCTCGAAAAGAGTTGATTTTATTGAAAAATATCAAGGTGCAAAACTTACTATTTTGACTGAGCACTATACATTTATCTGAAGCTTTTCATTCAAATTTACTTATTTACCAAGTTAATGCAAATACTTAAAAATACGAACTTTATTTCATGATCTCATTGGTAATTATAAGTGAAGTCATGCAACAAAAATTGGGTTAATAGTATGAAAAGGCACAAAAATATTTGTTTTCTAAAAATACGGAAAAAAACAATTATTGTATAAACTAGGGGCAATCATACATTGAAACTCGATCTCAGCTTCTAACTGAGGTACAAAGTTGTAATTAAGCTCAATAATTTCCATACATTTTTATTAATTAAGTGGCTGTATTAACAACTTTGTAACATCTATACTTTATTTGTTGCAGCGCTTTCTTTTTTTAAGTAAAAAGTAGGTCGAATTTATTACAGTATTTCAGCACTTGAGTACATGATACGAAAATAAACGGCCCAAAATTTTTTCCACTGCCAAAGGCGTCGGGCCGTAGACAAACCATTTTGTGGGCCCCTGCCTTATCTTGAATGGTTTGTCTACGAGTCTACGTCCCGACGCCTTTGGCAGTTGAAAAACTTTTGGGTCGTTTATTGCCGTATCATGCACTTTCAAAAGGAGTGCTAAAATACTGCAATACATTCTACCTACTTTTTACTTAAAAAAAGAAAGCTCTGTAACAAACTAAGTATAAATGTTACAAAGTTGTTAATATAGCCATTTAATTAATAAAAATGTATGGAAATTATTGGGCTCAATGACAACTTTCTACCTCAATTAGAAGCTGAGATCGAGACTCAATTTATGATTGCCCCTAGTTTATACAATAATTGTTTTTTTCCGTAATTTTAGAAAACAAATATCTTAGTGCCTTTTCATACTATTCACTTGATTTTTGTTGCAAGATTTCACTTATAATTACCAATGATATCATGGAATAAAATTCATGTTTTTAATTATTTGCATTAACTTGGTAAATAAATAAATTTGAATGAAGAGCTTCAGATAAATTTATAGTGATCAGTCGAAGTAGTAAGTTTTTTACCTTGATATTTTTGAATAAAACTAACTCTTTTCGAGAAAAATGACACTTTATACCTTGTATGAATTTTTTTCATCTATATCATCGTCGAATTTTCGAAATTCTTTCACTTTTATTGAAAACTTACATATTAAAAAAAGTTCCGCCTGGCCAAGTAGAAACACTTGTTTCAAACTTTTTGTCGTCGGATTAATATTTACGTAGAAATTGGTGCATTTCAATTCCTCTGACATTTTCTCTTTGATTGTTCATCTTCTGCATTAACAATTAAAGTAATCAAAATCTGGCTAAGGAACTTTTTGTTTGTAAACATACACACCAGACGACCGCGAAAGAAAAATAGTAAAAATCATAAAATTGTAAGCGGTCTACTTGATTAATTAAAAAAAATTCAAATGCGATTATCTCAAAATTGACCCATTTCTCAAAGGAACACTCTCGATTTTTGGAATCAGCGAAAATTCTACATAATATGCAACATCGAAATCGACAGGACCTTCGACGGCATACAGGTCTACCCCTGGTTCATAGAGTACGGCGGAGATGAGGCTAAGCAACATAGGTCTGGACGTGTAGAGAATTATTTGTGATTTATTGATGGCCCTAGTGACTTGAATAGCATGGAAAAATTATTGGTCACCACTCACACCAAGTGCGTAGGCTGTTATTCTGTAATTCGCGGTGCCTGCAACTGCAAAACTAGTCTGACTCTCGCAGGTCCTTGGTCACATACGTGTAAGCACAAGCAACTAAGTCGCCTATAAAAGTTCAGATTCGAAAAGCAGAAGAAGAACAAGAAGAAGAAGAAGAAGAAGAAGAAGAAGAAGAAGATGAAGAAGAAGAAGAGGAACAAGAAGAAGAGTATCCTTCCTTCCCGGACACGAGGGTATTTTAACGGTGTTGTTCGCCTCGATCGTCTTCGCCTGAACTTGTATTTAGGAAATTCTGACTCTAGAGGGGAAGGTTCACGTTGACCTTTCCTTGTTTACGAGTCCCGGATTTTCAGCACGTGCAATTAATTGGAAACAAAGGACTTAGTGGTTCTAGGAAATCGAGCCGCGATCAAATTTTTTCCAAGATTCTGAGTCTATAATTTCAGGAGGTCAAAGGGTTTGAGTCATGTAAACCCCCTGCAAGTCACAATACGGCAACTCTTATTTCAAAAATATGTGATACAAACAAATTGGCACATTTGTGACAGCTAACATTAGGAAAAATTTGAAGGCCACAAAAAGTTAGCAAAAGTGCAGGAAGATACGCCTGTTATTGTTTATAGAAATAATTTAATTCGCCCACTACTTTTGTCTAATTTTGTTTGAAATCCACTTTTTTCTGAATTATAAATTTCTGTAAATTAGGGTTGCCGGAATGTGAATGTTCAAATTCAAAGAATGGACATAAGATATTGTCCGACATAAAAATGTTCTGCATGTGAAAAGTCGGTATGGGTACGTAACGAGGCGGATTATTAAAATTGAATCAGAATAAAAGTTTTTAAAAGATCCGGCCTTGAATGCTTGAAGTTCAGCGTTTAAAAGGAAACAAAAGATTCGGTTCTTTTTGCATACTGTAACGAAATCGAAGTTTCGGACAGGGTCCCTGAATATATGAGAATTAAAAATGATTCTCTCATATTTGTTTGTAATTCTGGAATATGCTAGACAACACACACACACACACACACACACACACACACACACACACACACACACACACACACACACACACACACACACACACACACACACACACACACACACACACACACACACACACACACACACACACACACACACACACACAGAACATGCTCTTTTTATTATTCAAATGATGGTTATATAAAACTTGTATTTTATTACATAAAATCAAATAGTATCTATAATAAATAAGAAATACGACATATTTGGTGAGTTTACTTAGAAAATTTTTATCATTATCTTATTCCTCTACATTTAGAGAGCACAAACTTTGAAAAGAAGGGGCTCTCGTTAATTCATGGTAAAACTTGGGTACACTTTGTAAAGGGGCTGAGGTTGCCCATAGTTAAGGGGTTGTTGGAGAAGAGCAAGATAAATGAGAAGAGAGAAGAGAGGACATGCGAGGAATGGGAGATTCCGAAGCCAGAGCCAGAGCGGGAGGAGATGACCGAACGAGATGCTCTTTGAGACACTGAGAGCTCCAATAAAGCCGGACCAATTACTGGCTACCGTCCTTTCCCATTCCCTATTGATTTGCATTCAAATAGATGTTATACTCTAAGTAGACGGATCCTAATGGATTATCAGTTCGAGTCATCGCAAGCTTCAAAGCTCTCTTTGCCTCGTTTCTCGTTTCCCCTTGCCCTGTTGGTCATCGCGTGGAGATTCTGCCTTCCTTTCCAATTCGCGATCCACTGTTTCATCCATTTCCTAATGAAACCCTCGGATTGACCCTTTTTCTAAACTTACCTAATGATCGACCCGGAACTTGCAAAGTTGTCTCTGCTCCACTCCACTCGGCCTACCATAGTGATCAAAGTCCAGATGAATATACTAAGATATTTACGTACATACGATATCCGTATATTTAACTGAGAGAAATTGCTTTATTTTAAAAGATGGGAGTCTTTTACTGAGCTATCTTCTTTCTTTCTTTTATATGGTTCAAATGCTTTTGACGAGCGTGGGATGATGAAAGTGCTACGTAGTCGCTCTTCAATCCCAAGCAAATTAAATGCACGTCCGTAATAGATAACCTTTCCGTTTTAAGATAATTGTAGTCTAAGTACATCTTCTTGTGTCTCTCATGATGGGCATTTAGTAGGCTATAAACGAAGGAGGGCGCCATGAGTTGACTGAACGAGAGAACATCGGAGGAGATAGTATATGCCTATATGGTTATATGAGAAGAGAGAAAATAGGTGGGAGAAAGAGGAATGAGCATCAGAATAGCTAAGGGGGCGAGAGAGTGGAAGTGTATCAAATAGAGTTGGTGGCTAGAGTAAGTACTGAAAATGGGTCAGGAGGGTGAAGGAGATAGGTAATAAAGTCATGGAGGGGAAATAAAGAGACAGAAGGGGGTGGAATAGTAAAATGGAAGAGAAGAAAGATGTGTCTTCGGATCGGGAGGGTATTAGTTTGATAGTAATTAAAGTGTTGTGGAGACGGAAATAGATGAGATAGAAGGGGTAGAGTTTGGACGGCCTAGAAAGAGTGGGGTAATTGAGATAAGGATGGATGAATCTTGAAGAAACGGAATCAATTCTCAAAAATCGATTTCCAAAGTTATAGACTCATTTTTCTCGATTAATCGATATAGATTCACCAATCTCAAATAATAGGTTCTTGAATCTAATTTTATAAAATGATACTTATTTTGAATCGACAATGGAAAATAATATACATCTGTTAACCCACGTTATGAGTGAGAAAATTTGTATTATTTCGTTAAATCATTTAAGAACTCACGAAATCCCTTTAAATCTTGTACAATTCTTTCGAATATTTTGGAAATCGCTTAGGCTTTGTTGAAATCTCTGGAAGTATTCCAAATCCCGTGAAATTTTGTTGAAAGCCTTGGAAATTGTTTGAATGCCTTGGAATCCTGTAAAGTCTGTTAAAAACTCTTGAAATTCCTTGAAATCTTCAACGATCCCATGTTTCTTGAAATCAGTAGAAATCCCTGAAATCCATGAAAATCATTTTGAACCTCTTGAAATCAGAAAAAATGAACCATCTCTGAGAATCGACAAAAAAATATATTTATTCGATTCATCGAATTTATAAAAATCGATTCGTAAATTCGAATCGAGATCACAAATCCCTGTTTACGAGGAGTCAAATAAAAGAGTTTGAGACAGAGAAGTTTGGGCGGATAGTACTTTTGGATGGTTGGGAGATGAATAATGAAATAGGTAGAAAGTCGGTGAAGAGGAGATTATATAGAAATAGAGGATAGAGGTATGGGGCGGGATTGAAAGAGGTTATTGTAAAGGGATTAGGGAGTGAAAAGGGACGAATAGCGAGAGGGTTTGAAGAATTGGTGGATGGGGTTAAGTGAAAAAGTGGGTAGAGACATGTGGAAGAAGAGGTGGGATAAGGAGATAAAAATTATAGATAGAGTGACGGCTAAGAGTGTGGAAGGACAAGAGGAAGAATGGAAACTTTGTTGGGAAGGGGAAATTATCCCAATGATAATGGAACTGTAGAATTGGCCATCTACGTATATCACATATATTAGATTTAAAAAATTATTAAGCGATTGTAAGTTACAGATTGCATTTACAGAATTAATTTTCCCTCTCTGACGAGAATATATTACCACCAGTTTTAACATTCAGAACACACTTTCTCTCTCAGACACCTAATAAACCACAAAAACTTCAAAACTTGGCAGAAATATGGGAGAATGTCAAAATTGCTAAGGGGGGAATAAAAAGTAGGTTGAAAGTGTTTTCAAAGTAGTTGGATCCTCGAGGAAATAGTGAGATGGAGTAGGGATAGGTGAAGGAGTTGGATACAATTAACATAGAGGAATCAGAGGAGAAAGAAACAAAGAGGAGTAGATAAAATAGCTTATTAAAAGAAAAGATAAATGTGAACTTGGTAGGGAAGTTTGAGAGTTTTATGGTAGTTAAATGGTACTTTAGTTATGGGGATATGGGTAGTGAAAGAGTTAGAACGGAGGGGAAAAGGCGGTGAGATTGTGTATGGTTATATCGAAACATAATTGAGGTATAGGGTGGGGAATGAAAGGGGGTATTATAAAGGAGTAGACGACAGAAAAGAAGGGGCGAATGGCGAGAGAGGTATGGGAGAGTTAGAGAATGAGGGAGACGGTTAAAGCAGAAAAAGAAAAAAAAGATGGCAGACACATAAGGCAGAAAGGTTGATTGTTAGCAGAATTGGAAAAGGATGAAGTAGATAGTAGGAGAGTCAGGAGGGGATTAGAGTTGAACAAAGTTAAACGAATGATTGGAATTAGCGATTAGAGCTAAGGGATGGGATAAGGAGAGGTAAATATGAGAGATGAAAATGGAATAAATGAAGTAAAGGGGGTGTAAGGGGTGTAAGTACGAAAAGAAGGATGCCAACTTTGTTGGGAATAGGATACTGGTCACGGCGAAGAGAAGCAAACAGTAGGATTCGCGGCGTACATATATCACATAAATTTAATTTGAAAGATTACTAAGCAACGGCAAATTACAAATTACATTTACAAATGAATTTCCCCTTCGCAGTTAGAATATATTATACCCAGATTAAATATCCAGAACCAACTTTCTCTCTACCAAACACCTATTTAATCATAATAAATTCAAGAAATCCCCATAATTGTAATTAATTGTTGTCTCTAACTGGTTCTATAAATTCGCTCAGAACTTCGAGTCGATTCTAAACGCTTCAACACCAAAGTAAGTGACATCTTGTTTGTTATATATTGCATATAATGATTATAAATAATAAGAATAAAGAGTTGCAAGAGTATGTTCGTACACATAATAGTTTGGCGAGCAACGCGCTCATTCGGTAATGGCTTGTAAAAGGAAATGGCAGAGATTTATTGGTTGCCAGGACGAAATGTATGAGAGTCAACAATCGCTCGGTACAATAGAGTGGCGTGTACACACGGCGTTCAACAAACGACGCAACAGTCAAGTGGCACGGTTTCCAATGGAGTTTCTTTCTGCGCGGAGCCGCATGATTAACGATTGAACGCACTTGACTTCCGATCGAAGTCGCTTCAACATTCACCAAGCAAAAGGAACACTCGCTGCCTGACGCTGCTCGCGTTCTCGTCCGGTTGCGCGATTTATTTATTTCGTTTTTTTTTCCTTTCATCTTTCTTACTTACTCTTAGTCTTCCTTTCGATTCCATCCCTCATCCCCTTAAAAGTTTCACGCCTTCGCGCCATTGATTTATGGCGTTCCGTCAATTCGTCACTTCTAGGCAGGGTGAGAAACCACATCGCGATGGAAAAAGCAAAAAAGGAATATATGTGACGCCCATGGAATATGATATTTTCAATTGCTCAATAGAGCAGGGGCGATGGAAATCATTAAATAATAATAGTTGAAAAATTAATAATTTGACGTCTTAGACATAAAGTGGGGCAACTTTGTTGTGTCAAAGGATAGATTTAGTGCAAAGAACAAGTTAAAATGGTTAATTGCATTAAATTAGGAGCCAAAGTTTTTTTCACGCGTTATAAAAAAAAGTATTTTTATTTGGATACCTTCCCCATCCGTAAAATTCATATTATAGGCGAAGGTTTAAAGAAAAGAACGACATTCTTTGTGAATAATGTGAAGTTTTTTTTTCATTTTCTTAAGGCATATCGATGTATTACACACTGATTACGAATGTGGTCATGGAATTACTTGCAGATGTCATTTTCCAGGCGATGTATTTAAAAAAAATTAATATTACATCATTCTATTTTTTTAAATTCATTTGATTCAAGAAGGAACATGTACCTGTTTATTATTAAGAAGTTTGAAAAATGTTTAATTTATTAAAATTTAAGAATAACGTGGAATATGATTAAAATCGTTAAACTAAAAAAACTAGAAGACTTTTTTTTTTATAATTGCTTTTTAAGACGAAATCAACTTCAAAGCAAGTTAAAATAAAATTATATTGTATTGTTTTGAATAGGGCCTATTATAGGTGTTGATATTATTATTTGAAAAAATAAACCTAATAATATCCTACGTAAATATTATATATGCAATTTTTATAAATATAATTTAAATGATTATTTGTAGAAAAACATTGTGGCAATAGTATTGCTGATCAGTATCATATGCAAATTGCCTGTGAAGAAGAGAAGAAAGAGGAAAAAAATAAGTTTAAAGAAAGAAGAATAAAACAATAGAACTTCGAAATAAATTAAGAAAATATAAGGATTATTTTCCTAGAAACATTACTAAACGAAAATATCTGCTAATTTTGTTAATAACTTTTTTTTTAAATATCGAATGTTTTTATGAATGGTGGAGGCTCTTTTCTACTATGTACTACATTTTTAAATGACACAATTTTTACATGCTTATCAGAGTAGGGATTAGAATTGTGTAAAATCTCCCTTATTCCCGTTTTTATTAAATGTCTACGTTTTGAGACCCACAGCACCCGAAAAAGTTGCTCATCCAAAAAAGAGTAAAAAATCATCCAGGTTTGTCATAAATATTTTTTGATAGTACGTGTAGTTTTTATTTTAACTGTAAAAAATAACATTCGAAATAAATTTTTTTTTATAAACGACGCATGGTTCGAATTAATAGACCAAAGTTGTTTAACCAAAGAAATCTATACATTTGTTATAAACTGTTGTTATAAAAATATATTAAAATCAAAAACTTAAGTTTTTGAAAAAAAGACATAAGCTACAATAACATTTTATTTAACAAAATTTTTCGCCTAAATTATATCTACAAATTTGTTTAGAACCACCTTACGCTATATTTCACCTTTTACGCTAATCACCAAGTTACAGTTGTCGATGCTTTGACCTTTAATTTTACGCCTGTGCATAAATGTGGGTGACGTACAAAGACCGAGCGCGTAGCGTGAGGAAAATACATTATTGAGCGTAAATTACGAGATAAACATATCAACGAGCGCGAAGCGCGAGAACTAACAGTCGCCCGCCCTATACTTACGAACTGAGCGCGCAGTGCGCGATGCGAATGTGCCCGCGCTGCGGACAGGTTTTTTCAACAAACATGCATTAAACTCTATAAAATAACAAATTTTGTAAAAAGAGTCAAACGCTTGTAAAATCGCCAGAAACTCCAAGGCCGAAAATAAGAACGTTCAAGAATGGCCCAAAATGACCATTATTCAATGTATTGAACTAATTGACATCTAAGCCTATAAAATTAATTAATGTCTACATAAATCCAAAAAAATAAAATTTTATTATAGAACTTGTGTAGATATTAATTAGTTTTATTACAGGATTACACTGTTAAATATAATAAATTGAAGAATCCCCATTTTGGGTCCCTCTTGCACTTTCTTGTTTTCTACCTTAAAGTTACTGGCGTACATTCAAATGAATTTTTAAAAACTAAAATCTCGTGTAATCTAAAGTTTATTTTCTTAATTCGGTTTAAGAAGCAAGGCGTAAATTTAAAATTTAGTCAATTGGAATAATAATTCAAATTTCCCAACAAATGTTAGCAAAAATCAACCACTCTCAGGCTATTCGCTATTAAAGCCCATGTTTTATTATTATTTTTTTTTTTGAAAAAGTAGAAACAAGTATTCAATAGTAGAGTTGCAATGTACCATATTCATTGTCATAATATTTCACAGGATATTTTAAAATTTGATAATAACTTGGATGGGTTTCTTTATTTATGAAAAATTCTGAATAGTGAATATCTATTTCTTGATTAGAAGTCAATAATACAAGATTGCTGAACGTTTGAGGGCTGCAAGTTTAAACATTCTTCTAATCCGACTATGTTATGTTTTTCGTGAAGTTAAGGATGAAGAGTGCATATCGGAAAATGTTAATCATTTACGGCATTTTAAAAATAAATCATCCCAGACTGGATGAACTACTATTTCAAAGCCATGCTATAATTTATTATAATTGGATCTAAATAATAAATGCATATTCTTAAAGTTTAAATAACATAATATTATTAAACATTTTAAATTAGAAGAAAAATATTATGAAAATGTTGTAAAAGTCAAACAAATGCTATAAAAGTTTGTCAAAAAAATTAAGTTCATTGCCACCCTGTTAGATATATAAGCTTACAATCATGTTTATATGTAGTTAACAAAATCATTTTTAAAGATAAAATAAAATATTGATAAACTATAAGATAAATTCCTCGGAAATTCGCATGATAGTGACCGCCAGTAAAATAGATAAAATAATTTACCACTTTCACAATCGACATAAACCAACGAGTCGTTCAATGAACTAGTTTTAATATAAATTGGATGAATTTATCGTCTTTATCGCATAAGCTTGGGTCTCTCGTATTCTCTCGACAAATTTTTCACTGTTTCCTAGATCCAGTGAGAGATTGATAGAGGAATATGCAGCATATTGTTGTCGATAATCGATTTGACCTATTTCTTCGGGCTGATACAAACACCAGGATTAATTCTGCATTCTTAGAACCAAATGTACTTGTAAACGAGAAAAATATCACAGCTATTCTCCAAGAGTAATAAACTTTACAATTCACGACAGTCTTCAAATAAATATTGCAATCGACTGAGTTTTTCTCGACGATAAAATTCACCTTTTACCTTGCATACCATCTGATATGCCTTCACAGATTTATGAAACATAATCTTAGAGAAAATGCATTACGCAGTATTTCTAAAGCTAATTATTATTATTATTATTATTATTTATTATTTTGAAGGCATATTTTTTCCTGGGCTATAACCTATTTTTTCATTTTCATATAGAATTAGCGTCTGCATTTTTTTGAATTAAATAAATAAAGACATTTTGTTAAGAACACGCTGTATGGTAAAAGGTCGCTGTTCCTTTTTCCGGCAACACCTGTTTAGACTAAAGCCCCCCATACGTCAACGTCCATTACGGGTTCCACTCCGCTACTGGCTTTAATGTTTTTTACTCCGGCACTCTTTATCCCACCTTGAAGCTAATTAGCAAACGAGATAGTGGACACGTGACTCACTCGTACGTCCTTGTCCCTTCCTTTCTCCCCACCTTTTTCCCCTTTACCTCTCACAACAAAAAACTGAAACCTTCCTTTTGAGGTACGTAAAAAATGTATTCGTAAATAAAAAAACTCTTAGTCCAGGACTTTTCAGCATTTGAAGATTTTTCGAGTCGACAGGATTACGAATATGAGGGGAACATTTTTTTTAAAGGGCATCTATTTCTAATATTTTTTTTGTAAGATTTAAAAATAATTTACAGTAAGATCAAGAGATAATTTATTAGGAGAACATTTTTTTAGTGGAATTGGCGAACGCTTTCATATTTGTCAAGTCTTCTCCTCTAATATTATCTTCCCATCATTGAATACATCCACTTCCTCTTTTTATTCCTTTATTCTGCTTTCACTCCATTCCCCAAACTCTCTTCGCATTTATTTATACGCTATCTCAGACTCTGCTTCTCCTCCTTCTCATCGTCCTCAATCTCACCCTTATCCTATCGCTTTCATCTGATGTCGCCTCTCCCATCTCCATTAATTTATCTTACCTTCCCTCTTATAATTTCTTTGGCTATCATATCAACTCGTTCTCCCTTTCCCTAAACCACATTCGAACCGAGGATTATTTAGTTATTCTTCCTCTCATATCTATTTTCCTCAACCTTCCCTATCCCCTTTTTCATCCTAATTTCTTCCCCTTCCATTTACTTATCTCAATGCACCCACAGTTATCCTTTCCTCAATGCTTCTATCTGACGCAACCCGTTTCAAATCTCACATCTTCCTCACGGTAATATGCACTTTCTTTCCCATTTTTCCTCATTCCCTCACCCAATCCTTCCTTTATAGTTTTCATCTGATGTCTCAAGTTCAAGATGAACCCCTTTTTGAAACATTCTTATTTTACCCTCCTTTTCCTACAAGAAGTCAAAACCTACCCCCTCTCCGCGCTCCTACAAGTCACCTTAACCTCTCATAAATCCTATACTCCGACCCTTAAAACAACTCTCGTGCCTTTCACGTGATACCAGGGGTACCCAGAATCTAAGGGTACAGCCTCACCTAGGATCGACTGGCCATTTTCCAGATCTATTTTTTTTTTTTGACGGGAACCAAAGAGATAATTTATAAAGTCTTGAAAGAAAAGCTTAGTTAGACGATTTCAGTTCATAAACATGAACCTCAAAGGTCCCATTTTCTTCTGCTGTGCAAGGAACTCTATCAAGCACTTCGACTCAGGTAAAGGATGGGGATTCTGTTCGACAGTTCGGTGTCAAATGTAAGTAGATCTGACTTATTGGCCTGGGATTGCCAAAAGGTACAGGGTCCATCTTTGGAGACCCTTGCGCTATACATTTATATCCCTACCGGCTACCTCTCTCTCCTCCTACAGCATCACCTCTCACATACCACATATTTTTCTGTCACTGCGCCCCTCACCCCAAACCTCTTACTCCATCCCATTGACCTATTGCCCTATTCACCCTAATTACCGACGCGCTTATCACTTCCCTTGATACTGATACAATTCTCTTCTTCATACGGCCATTACCCATACCTTTCACCTTTAGCCATTTCTTCCTTACCCTTCACTCCTTTCCTCATACCTGTAACCTTAAGGCCACTCCCTTCAAGTCCCCTTGCCTCAAAGCCGCTTCTTCTCCATTCATCGTACACGAAAGCTTAAGAATGATTAAAGTGAAAGAAGAAATAGATTTTTAGCCATTTGTCATAGAACAAAAGGGATAAACGTGCCATGAAAAGGTCCGCAGTATACCAAAGACTGAGACTATTCGTAGACCTCATGCACTTTATTATGCACTGCGTCGTGAGTTAGCGCAAATGATGTCGTCGTAAACCAATCACTCGACGTTCCACGCCTACACACCAATACCGCAAGGTTTCCTTCCTGCGTGTCGCGTGGAAAAAAGATAGTGGTTACACAGTAACACTCGCGTAAAGAGGATCACGTTTTACATATATTGCTATGTACTACGACTCGTGGCGAGAGATGTACTTTTATCTCGGTTTTCCTTTAGACACATACATGTAGATTGTAGAATCCTTCTTCCCTTCTCTACACCCCTCTCTCATCAAGTTCAACCTCATACAGGTTACGCTACTCGAAGGTATGTTGGATTCGAGGTGACGACCTTTCTCACCTCACTTAGGTCACGATAGGCCAAGTAAGGACAAGATCTAGCGCCTCCAGCGAACGAGTTAGCGTTGAGGAGGAATTCGAGTTCTGATTTATATGCTTGTTTAAAGAATAAAGAAACCGAAGAACTGGGTAGAAATCTAGATAAATTAGTTAAATTTTAGGAAATTATGATATTTGAAGATCTAAAATTAACATCTAAAATAACATTTAAAAAACCTCTAAAATAACATCTAATAACATTGAAAATTTAATGACCAAATAATGTTGAGGGTCGAAAAAGATTAAATTCATAGAATGAACTTGTTTCTTATATTTGCGCTTACACGAAAGGGTTTCGTATCCTTTTTCCCTCATTTTTGCGTTCAACTTCCCTACATCGTCGTCTTCCTTACTCCAACTTTCAACCCATCACCCTTTTTCTTCGTCTCATACATCCGTCACTAATGTCATCATATCCTTTTAAGATTCCCTACCTTCTTTATTTACTATTTCCCCTTACCGCTTTCGCTTCTCACACATTGTTGCCTTTTTTCTACCCCTCTAACCATTTCTTCTACTCCCTCACCATTTCTCCTTCTTTTTATCACACCAGCATTATCCACTATTACCTTCAGACCTTATGACATTCACTATTGTATTTCTTATCTCCTCGAAATATAACCTATCGCTTTTCTCATTACCACTTTTCTTTCCCTACCATGTCCAATCTCTCACTACTCTATTTTCTCTGATCACATTCCTGACCTCTCTCTCTCTCTCACTTCCTTCCTCCTAGTCCCCCCCCCCCCACACGAAATAATTATATTTGGTTAAAATGTTTTCAGGTTCGGAATGGAAAATGTTTAGGGCCAAAGTGACAGAAAATTCCGTAATACTCACCCTAGCGATATACGCGAGTGGTTAGTTTGATGGAAAATTTCGCAATATTATCCAGTGGATAATCCTGTGAGGTAAGTCGTTTTATTCGTGGATTTGCCGTCATGTTATTACTCATAGGGTAAATTCACTAAAAGAAAAAGTATTATGCCGAAAAAATTAACCAAAAATGGAATATACCTGTTGAAAAATGCATGGAAAATAAAACTGTAAAAAAATTCTTTGGCATAAATTATTATTATGTGGACGAGTACGACTCTTAAAATGTTTTAAAACTAATTAGCAATTGATCAAAAATTATAAATTATTTCAATAAAATTTTTACCACAAAAATCGTGAAAATTTATATATTTTTTAAAAATTATAGTAATAATAAGGATATAATTTCTAAAATAAAAAAATGCTTAAAAATAAACGAAACAGTGTGACAGATTTGTCAAAAATACATTTTTCTCTAACTTTGCCATGAAAAGGAACATGAAATATTTTTTCAACAAATAATCTTTATGTGAAAATTCATTAACTGCTTCATGAATTCCATAAAATATTAATGTTTCATGATTTTCAGGGAGAAAATTGCTAAATATCTTTTAAAAATGGAAGTGTCTACGCATACTGAAAAAATACAGCTATACCTACCGAAATTTCGGTACAAAAAATTTTATTTCCAGCTACCCCTGTTAGTACTGAACAAATCTGTCTGCTTGTACCGATATTTTGGTGCACGTAGCCACGGCCTTTAAAAATATATATTACTCTCAACATTCGTTAATTGTGTGACTAATTATAGAAGATTCTAAATTTTCACAGTTTGATGGGGTTAAAAAATAATACACGTGGAAATTGTTTAAATAATTAAAGAAAGCGTGAAATGAAAAATATTGGTCTTGAAATTCATCAACTGTTTCATTTATGCTCAAAATATCAAGCTTTCACCATTAATAGAAGAACAGAATTTATTCAAACAGAAAATAAATGTTAATACAATTTAAAATTAGTTTAAACATACTTGGAAAATTTTCGGGTTTTAAAGCCTGTCCCCCATTTCAGCTGCAAGTCTCATTTTTTATTTTTAAGCCCATGCAGTCCTCTATATGAAGAATTTTCCTTAAATGTCCCCTAATTTGTCTAAAATTGCCTTAAAAGTTCTCTATAAAAGATAAAAATTATTTTAAAATTTCGAAATACGGCACAAATTCCTTTCTAAAATCTCTTTAAATTTTTCTAAATTTCCTATTATCATCTCTAAATTCTTTTTTCGTTTTTATCAATATTTACAAATATTTCTAATATTTACGTATTCAAAAGCGGAGTCAGAAGAATCTCAAATGTACTTCATAAAATATCGGTAGACTGATTTCTCTTGTAGCTTAATGTTACCGTCAGCCACCTAAAGGTGGTTTTTCTATACAAAGTCAGGCCATACTTTCAAAGATTGACTATCCCACAGTGTAAACCTGATACTCTAAAGATCTTCAAGCAGTTTATAAAATCACTGTCTGCGTGACAGTGAAGATACTATTATGGATGGTACTTGGCCGATGTAAGTAGAAGGCCTGGAGCGGACATGCAACGAATAAGTATTTCATTGGTACGATATTAAGGCGTGTTAATAAACATAAATTACGAGAACATGGCCAAAAAATAAAAATTAGTTTAATCAGTTTCCTTATATAATTAGAAATATTGAAGAAAAGTTTGGTGAAAATTGGTTAATATTATCACTAAGAAAGGCAATTATTGAGTGCATACAAAAGTGCAATAACTCTCCACAAGGATTGCAACTATTATACGATTTTTTATTGCTTCGATTTATTAATATACAATATAATTTCAATTTTTTTCAGCCAGCTCTAATCCTCTAATAATGGGAAGGTTGCGCGAGGCAAACAGTGGTCCAGTGTCTTCCCAAGTTTCTCGTACTGTGAAAACATTTTGGGATACGCTGTTCTAGAATCTAGAAGGTTAAACTGACCAACTAAATTGTGACAATCCAAGTTTGACTATCCATTTTCCTCCGTGTTGTTAAATACAAAATAAGAAACAGTGTTTGCAGTCAATGATCCCAGAAGAACAGATGCTTTATCTGAAAAAGATGATCCTAAATTTGTAAGTGTCCCAACTTCCAGTTTGATCCCTTTTTCTCTCAGACTGTCACTATTGGTTTGTCCAAGTTCAGATGGTCCGAAAAGGATCAACGCAAGGCGGGCAGAGAGCCAGGAGGATGCACGGACTGCATAGAGTTGAAGTGGCAGCATGACGGACAAGGTAGAATCAGTAACCTGGGCTAAACTACACAACCTCAGCTGGTATAAGTCGGGCTATTATCGGGCTATGCGCTGAGAGCCCTCCGCTTTCATCCGCTAATGGGCAGCTCTCCGCCCGTCTGCTCCTTTACTGCATCATTAATACAAGTTGCATATGTCGAGAGCCGGTGCGCTACAATAATTTACATGAATGGAATTGAAAATTTTCTACTTCACGGAGGAGAAAAAAGACATGCGGAAACGAGAAGGAGAGATGGAAATCGAGCTATAACGCACTGCTAGAGTAGGAACGAGCAATTGCAATCTTTCAGTGACTGCCTTTTTATTTTGAGAATGTAGCGGAATCCTTATCGCTTTGCAACTGCTAATAGTTAAAAAAAAGATTAATAAATCCTCCTGAAATTAAAAGCGAAACCGATATTTACTTTCATTTGTAATTGGACATTACTAAAGCATAGTAAACACCAGGATATCGAATCGTTGCCATTATATTTATTACCATTATCAACTTCAGATCAAAAGGATCCACTTTTGCGGATCTAAAATTAATTTTTATGCAATTTCATGCATATCTGTTGCGTGGCACTCGTGTGGAAACAATTCCTGGCAGACTGTAATTATTCTAGCGACACTACTGGATTATTCGTGGCTGTCTGTTCACGCCGAATTAAATTGGCGCTCTTTTGGTGCTATCTATACCTACTAGATAGAAAAATCCATCACGCAGTTCTATGTAGATCCACTAATGTTGCTAGCCAGAATTTGACATCACATTAAAATCAAAATTCCGTCTGAAATCTAGCTTGGCTCTAGAAAGCACTTCTATTTGGACTTTGAAAAAAGGCGTCATTAAAAAACTAATTAATAAAAGATAACAAATTACATTTATTGCAGTGCTCAGATCAAAGGAAATAGAAGAAATAAAGTTTCCTGGGTTATTAGTGCTGTCTCATAGTGCAGATTTATTAATTTAATTCATCACTGAATATCGATTGATCTGACGCACTATACATTGTTTATTGGTAAACTATTGAATGAAAGACAAAGCTAATATAAAAAATTATTGCTGATTAAAAACATCTTATCGTTAGGTTTTTTCTAGGAAAGTCATTTTCCTTTTCGTTTGACATGTATCCAGTACTCATATACATTAAAATGACATATTTCTTAACCTCAAATATTATGCAGTGCTACCAAAAGCACTCAAATTTCATCATGCAGTGCAATTTCAAAACTGCTACCAAAAAAGTTGGCAACAATGACGGGAACCGGATTGCAAGAATCAGATGTTTTCCATGCCGCCATTCAGTGTGAATAATTTTCGTTTCGCGACCAGGAGGTTTGAAGTTTTCCAGATCCTTTTTCGACGTAAGGGCGTTAGGATCAAGACCCAACCTCAGAACTAGATTTTCTCATTTTACTCCATAAACACTAGAATTACCAGGTGTATACATATGAAACCGCTATTTTTTCAAGAAAAAAACACATTTATTTCAAGAGAATGATAACAAATATTTTATTCAAAGTATGCGCCCTCGCT
>NC_046661.1:56416447-56423983 GCF_010883055.1 Belonocnema kinseyi | reverse complement strand
GCCAATTAGCACAAATGGTAAGTTCCGACAGTGCCTACAAGTGTGCCTACTGGCCGCTAGATGGCAATACCGGTTTCATATGTATACACCTGGTACATATTTTCTAGATAATCAGGGCTTAGTCCTCTTTTCAATTAAATCTTTATTCGGAGTAGAACATTGACTAATTCCAATAGATTTTGTATAAGGTGTTTTTTTTTATTCTAACGCCGGCATTTAAAAAAAAAACGTCTCACATAAAAGTTATTGAAATTAAATAGTTTTCCACCTCAAATAAAAATTTGATTTAATGCAGGGATAGGCTTTAATGATTTAAAAAATATGTAATTATAATATTTATGGAGTGAAATGAAAATTCAATTTTGAGGTTGACTTCTGTTTTCAAAACAGTTACAATTGATATTTTCTTTTTTATCAATAACAGTTGGAAACATCCTGTCAAAAAAGCACATACGAGCTATATTCCGTTTTTCTTACAGAAATCTAGAATTTGTTAATATTCTCAATGTAGCCAATAGTGCTTTTATATCAGAAATGATTTAATTTAAAAAATGAGTATTAAATTTGCAATCTAGGTCACATATAGATCTACTAGATTTTACTAGATTCACTAGAACGCGCCAGCACCGCTGTTGTAGATAGCGGCTAGTAAATTGGAGCGTTACATTTGCGCACTGCCCCAGCATAGTTTCTCGAGATAGCGCCAGTGTAGACTCGCGGCAGTCTAGGCTGGAACAGTGTAGCGTCATGGATTATTTCCACACGGGCAGTTGTCGTATTTTTTATTAAAAGTCGAGGTTAGGTGATTACCGACATCATGTTTCTACAAAGAAGGTTTCAGAAAATTTCGTACTTTAGCATGGGAGAAAAATCCTAATTTTCCTATATTGGGCTATAAATCACTATGACTCTGGAACTTGTTTTATATATCTGCAAAAACGAGTTTTTTAGATCTACAAATTAGTTGCATTTCGACGAAAGAGGTGATTTTTCATACTAAAATGACAAATGACCAATAAAAAAGGGAATATTTAGCAAGCACTTCAACTTCCAACCAAGTAGAACAACTTTGAACCACAAAATAAGGATCCTTCACGAAAAATGTATGGTTGATATTTTACCCAAAAATTATTTTAATATTACATAAAAAACAGTGCAAATCAACTCAAAAATACGATTTTTCAAACAAAATTGATAAATGGTATACCAAAGCAGATTAATAATCAACTAAACAGCTGGATTTTAATCTAAACAAAATTACTTTTAATCAAAAAATGGACGACACAAATTTTCAAATAAAACAATAAATGTTTATTTAAACAAGTCAAAAAAATAAATTTTTATTCAAGGAGTTTAACTTTTAACCGAAAAATTGAATTTCTGAAGCAAAAAAGTAAATTGTGTTGAAACAGTTGAATTTTTAACCCGAAAATATGGGGCTTCAACAAACAAGTTATTTTTTAACTATATAGTTAAATTTTCAACTCAAAAAGACAAATTTTCAGCAAAACAGTTGCACTATTAACAATAAAGAAATGATTTTCTACCACAATTATTGAATTTTCAAATGATTAATTAAATTTTTAACAAAAAAAAATAATTTCTGAAAAAAATATAATAGTTGACTTTTCTACAGAAAAGAATAAACTTTCTACCAAAAATATTTAGATTCTCAAACACAGAGATAAATTTTGAACTAAAATGATAAATCTTTAACTGATATAGTCAAATTTTCATGCATAAAAATGAATTTTCAACTATAAAGAATGAATATTCAACTCTGGAAATTATTATTTATTTATTTTCAAAACCTAGTTACGACATTCAGTATTGGAAGATTTACAACTTTCTATGATTAAAAAGGAATGTTGTAGACAAATTTTAATTTCAGGATGAGAGAAAAATTCTAATTCTCTAATTTACTGATCACATAAAAATTTGAAAGCTTTATGAAAACGTTGCATAATTTTCGATCCAATTTCGGGATCAAATTGATCAATTGGTATTATACTGAATTATTTCTGAATTATTATATATCTTTGGGCAAAGTGAATAAGGAGGAAATAAATGTAGCATTTTATAGCAGGAATTACATGCAAGACGGTAGTATGAGCCTTGCTCTAAGTCCCTTTTTGTGGATAACTCTTCGCCCTTTTTACGCCTCGTCCACTTTCAGTCGATATCAACTCTTCTTCATACATCTTTCTACCTCGACCTCCCTTACATTTTCCTCCTTTATCTCATTTCGACGAATGATGTACAGCTAGGGGATCTTTTGATGTTTTAATTTGCGCACATGAAACATGTCCGGCTGACTGAAGGATTTACCTCCACAGAAGAAAATTATCTCCGTAAAGTAAGAATTTTCAGCACAGGGTTATAAACTGCGACTAAATGATAAATGTTTTACAGTGATTTTATTAAAGTAATTCTCAGTATTCAGCCTTAAGTACCCTCCAGTATACTTCATTTATATAATTTTTTCTAAGCAGATTTTTGCCAGTGGTGTTAGTATTTTTCTGCGAATTTCCTTATAGCAAAATCTTAGAATCGTAGCATGGATAGCATTTTTTATAGAGGTGTAGGGAGACGGACGGACACATGCATTATTTTTAATTAACTTGGACAAATACAAATTTTGTTCTAAATTATATTTGACTGAATTACTATCTGTTATTATTTTTATTTATTCGAATTTGCATTTCACCAGATTCATCGTCAAAAAGCCTCTTTTGCTTCAATGAGTAAACGCCTAAACAACTACTATGTCTTTGGTCGTCTGAGGTAGAAAAGTTCTACTCTACTATTTTTTCTCTATATTTTCACGATTCCTGATGGAATATATATTGAAAAATACCTGCCGAAATAGGATTAAAGTACCAAAAAAGTTAAAAAATTTTCCCCTTTTACCAAGACTTTTTTACAAACGTACGGGAAATTTTAAACTTAGTTTTTCTTCTGATCAATTTGCAAGTGCTCGTGGCATTTATGTCCATAAAATTACTACGGAAATAGGACTGAAGTACCACAAAAGCTCGAAATATGTCCTGTTTCGATAGGCTTTTTTCAGATCAAAAGTACCAAAAGAGTCAATCTTGTATTTTTTAACAGAACTTTTTTAGGATAAAAGAAGCGTAAAACTCATATAATTTACTAAAATAATTTTTTTTAAAGTCCTGAATAATTTTTAGAACAAAATATATCAGAAAAGTTCTATTCTATTTTTTTCACATTTTTTACAAATGCATATGGGATTTATACACCAAGAAATTACTATTGATACATAGAAATGAAGTGCCAAAAACGTTCAAAATATAAGTTGAATGGAACTTTTCTAGTAGTTTTGTCCCAAAAAAGCATTGGAGAAATGGAAGATATTTTCAACTTTTTTGGTACTTTAGTCCTAAGCGTCCGAGGCGCGCGATTCCTGGTTCTCGCGCTTCGCGTACGATACTATATTTATATCGCGCTTCGCGCTCGATTACATAGTTAGCTCGCGCTACGTGCTCTGTTTATATTTATCCCATATTTGCGCAAATACCTTCTAAAATTGAAGGTCAAAGGATCGTTAAGTGCAATTTGGTAATTGTGAATTATCTTTTGTGAAAGCTCTTTCGACTATAAAGAACGTATTATCATTATGTATCTCGACCTTAGCACTCGATTTTGCCCGAAATATGAACTTTTCTACACTATGTTCAACACTAATATGCTAAATGTATATTATATTTATTTCTGTACTTCGATCAGATACTGCTTATTTAGATATTGCACAATAATTTACAAATTTTATTTTTATAATGACTTTAATATTTACTCCTTAATTTTGCACAGATTTTCATCTTTATGTATCCTGAAAATGTATCATTTCAATAGTTTTATATTATTACGATTCATAATATGCTTTACCCGCGTGAAAATGGTTCAACAATGGCATAAGCGTAGAATAACCGTGGGGTGAGCGTGGGGTAAGCGTGGAGTAAGCGTGGCTCTAGATCTGGTCAATGTTCACCCACGGTTGTCCCACGGATGTCCCATGGTTATGAACAATGGTTCAAGCATGGTTAATGGCCTCTGCCGTGCTTCGGTCACGGTCGAACGTGATTTGGTTGAAATTGAACTTTGGCACCATTTTCGGAAAAAGACACAATCTACTAAATTTTCCTCACTTTTTAGAAAGCATTGGTGGATAAATATTTTTTTTTATTGGAATTTGCGCAATTTTTTCAAGAACCCGAGTGAAAGAAATTTGCATGGCTCAAGCACGGCAAGACACTTAGAAATATCTGGCTAAAGCATGAGTTAGGGCTGAATACTAGCATGGCGCAAGACTTGCTCTTGTCCGTCTTTAATGCTTAGAAGACGCTAAACACAAATGAATACTCTTAAGAACATGTAACTGTCCGAGAAAATAAGCCTACGTTCAAAATCGAAACCTTAGGTTCGCCAACAGTCTGGACGTCTCTAAATGGTAAGTTCACTACCCGGGTGCACCGGGTTGCGCACCAGGTAGCTTAGCACGTATTCTATAAGAACTTTTGCAAAATTTAAATTGTGCTAACTGCCGAAATAACTACCAATGGTGAGTCGATGATCCAGGTGAACCGGATTGAGCACCAGTTACTTTATTACGTATTGTACGAGAAATTAAAAAAATTTAAAGTTTGTGAATAACGAAAACAATTTCAAATGGTGAGTCGACGACCCGGGTGCACCGAGTCGTGCACCAGATAGCTTAGCACGTATTCTATGAGAACTTTTTAAGAATTTAAATTGTGCCAGCTGCCAAAATAATTACCAATGATAGGCCGACGATCCGGGTGAATCGTATCACGCGCCAGGTGGTTTAGCACGTATTCTACAAGAACTTCTTCAAAAATTCAATTTTTTCAACAGCCGAAATAAATAAAAATTGTGATTCGAAGATCCGGGTGCAACGGATCGAGCTCCAGGTAGTTTAATAGTATTCTGCGAGTACTTTTTACAAATTAAAATTTTGTTAATAACGAAAACAATTCCAAATGGTGAATCGATGACGCAGGTTCATCAACTCGTGCACCAGGTAGCTTAGCACGTATTCCAGAAGAACTTTTTCAAAATTTCAATTGCTCTAACAACTAAAATAACTTTCAGTAGTAAGCTGAAGATCCGTGTAAACCTGATCGCGCACTAGGTAGCTTAGCACGTATTCTAGAAAAAAATTTCAAAGTTTAAATTTTTCCAAAAACCAAAATGACTTCCAATAGTACGCCGACGACCTGTGTGGACCGAATCGCGCAACAGGTAGCTTAGCACGTATTCTACAATAACTTTTTTAACATTTACATTGTTACAGCAGCCAAAATAACTACCAGATGATATAAATACCAGAAACAAACACCAAATAACTACGTGATTGAAATTTTGAACGACCTGCTGCCAGTCATCGACTTACTATTTGGAATTGTTTTGGTTATTAACAAAATTTAAATTAAAAAAAAGTTCCGCAAATGACGCTTTGAATAACCTGGTGTACAATCCAGTGCACCAGGTCTTTAACTCGTTGAATACACGCTAAACTACTTGGTGCATGACCCGGTGCACTAGGGTCGTCGACTCACCATTTGGAATTGTTTTCGTTATTTATAGAATTAAAATTTTTTTAATTTTTCGTGAAATACGTAATAAAGTACCTGGTGCTCGATCCGTTTCTCCCGGATCGTCGACTCACCATTGGTAGCTATTTTGGCAGTTAGCACAATTTAAATTCTTAAAAAGTAATTGTAGAATCAGGGGCGAAGGTGGTGTGGAGTGGTGCGATGCCACCCCTCCCCCCAACTTTCGAAAGTCGGCAATTCTAGGATATTTCATTAATAAACTCAAGTAACGTACAAGGAATTTCGGTAATTTTAGATAAATTCATCCATTTTTAACCATTTTTAGGCCACAAATGTAAAATAATGAAAAGTGAATTTGGATTTTTATAACAATATATTTTCTTGTTTCAAGAATTCGGCATTTTAGTGTAAATGTGTCAATCGGTATTTTATAAGGTTTTATTTTCCAAAATTGCTAATTAATTCATAGCTTTTTGATTTAAATAGAAGAAAATTATTATTTCTATCTTGGGAAAATGTAAAGATATAACTCGGCAAATCGACAGCCTTTATTAAATGGAATCTCGAAATATATATTCATATCGACGATGTTAAATTGACTGTTTTGTGGAATTAATAGTTTTCAGAGGCTCATTTAATTAACCATTTATTTTGTGAAATCAATAATTTTCTAGACTCATTTAATTACCAAATTTTTCCTTCATTTTTTTATTTAAAATACTGAAAATTGAGGCATTCAAATTGGAACTCTTAAGTTTTAAACTTTTTAAATTGACGTTTTAAAAATTGTTAATTAAAATCCTTTGTAATCGAATGCTAAAAAATTTACAGGTATACAATTGAAAGTAGAAACACATTAAACAACTTTAAATGAAATGGAGATAATCTGCAAATTTAGAATTTTCAACTTCTATAAATTATAGAGTTCAAAAATTCAAATTCAATTCGAAAAATATGGATCTGCGTTATCATTTTCAATGCTCCAAATTCAAGAACGAATTAATAAACCTTGAAAACCTCTGCATTTTTGTTTCGAAATCTTGAGAAATCTAGAAGTTTTAGAAATGTTTTCCAATTTAAAATTATCTTTTCATGTATTTTCAGAAGTGATATATATTTTAATGAGTAATAAATGGTAAAAAATCAACGTTTTTTATAAAAAAATTTCCACTTAAAACGCTTTTGATTTTTAATTGTTCAACAAAATTTTGTTGTCTTCTCGATGGCAGAAAATTTGTGAGAAAACAGAAGAAATTACCCTCAACTTTCACTACGTCGACTTTTTAATTCCTCCGCACGTTCATTAAATTTAACCAAAAATTTGAAAAAATTGATGAATATTCTGTAACAAGTATTATATTTAACAAATGGAAATTTGTTCTGCTTCAATTTAATGATTATTTTAATAAGTAGAGTTAACAATGTAAAAAATAAATATCTCAGCTGTGGATATAGATTTAAAGCTGAATTCTAGCTTAAAAGAAGATCGAAAAATGTCCGCTCACAGCAGTGTTTACAGTTTGTATTATTTAAACTTCTAATTAAAAAATGATAAAACCTCAATAAAATGTAAATCTTCGACTTTTTGTGATTGATGTGATTGATCATGCAAAATCATGAAATGTGACTAAGAGTAGAACTTCTTTTTAAACATATTTAGTCATTTCTTAATCAATTTTCTGTTCACAAAATCATGATAATATATGATTATATTTTCAAATAATTTTCAATTTCTCCAACAATCATCATTTGTTTGAAAAATTTCCTTCTTTATTCAAATTTTGAAAAGGTTTTATCTATCGGCATAAGTGATAAAAATTTGAAGAATGCTGAGAGTAGAACTTCTTGCTTAACATATTTGGTAATTTATAAACAATTTTTATTTGTTCAAACAATTTTTTATTCCTAAAATCATGAAAACGTATCATTGTATTATATA
>NC_046661.1:56414778-56416347 GCF_010883055.1 Belonocnema kinseyi | reverse complement strand
AGTATTGAAACTCACTAAGATCGTAATTATTCCGACGCTTTTGATTAAGCCATTAATAATTTTTATTGGTAGTTCAAATTTTAAGATGAAACTGGTGAATCGAGAAGCATATTTTAAGCTAGATTTGAGCCTAAAATTTCTATCCACAGGCGAGATATATATTTTTTTTACTATAAATCGTCGCAGTCGGCAAATTCTACTTATTCAGTCGGCATTTATGACAATACTCACCCCCCGGAATCCCATACGCTCGTTACGCCCCACAGTGGGAACAAATCCGAAAAATCTGACCAAAACCCCCTAAAAATATTATTTTTCTATACGATTCTTCAAATGAATTTCCTTAGAGGATAGGAAAGACCATCAAAAGCTGGGAATTAAACCAAAAATGTACTAAAAGCATGCCTGAAGTACATTTTTAAAGGCATACATTATGGACTATTAAAAGATTGATATAGCATATAAAGTAGTTGAGAACAATTATTAGCACAAAAAATAGTTTTTTGGAGTTTAAAAATCCTATTTATGGATGGATACAAAAAAAGGTTCACCGTGTTCCACACTAAAACTTGTTTCAGCTTGGTTACTAGAAATCTGTTGCTCGAGGGAAACAAGATTTTTCTGCTTTTAGCTGCTATTCTGTCTCCAGTATAATATTTCATCAGATTTTTGAAAAAATTGAGAATTCTTCGCATTTATGTTTCATAATGCATTGACAAATTTTCGATTTTATTTGTATTTCAGACTCAGGTGACGTTTTAACAGAGAGCTTTAATGATAAAATAAGTGATATCGTATATGAATTTAGGAAGAAACAAGTAAATATTCAATTAAAATATAATGTTAAGTTAACCAAGAAACGGAAGGAAAATTTGTAGAAAAATTTAAAGAATAGTTGGATAAATTTGTCGTCTCATTTGACACCTGTAGCGCTTGATTGATTAGTTTTACCTTCAATTGTAGAACTTACTGGCGATAGTTGCAGTGAAAATAAAACTGACAAGGATGAAGGCGATAGCGATTGTAATAAAGGTGATTCCGATAGTGAATAATTTCAAATGCTTTGTGTTATGTGTGAATAAATTATGTATAATGTTTACATATCTATACATTATACATGTTTTTCGTTATATTTTCAACATTTTAAAATCATATACTACCCTTTTGTAGCCATTAATTTGTCATTCAGAATTTACACTTACGAAGATCATACCCAAAGAACTTCCATTTTCTATTTTTAGCTAGATCAGGTTAATCCTTATTTATAAACCTTTCATATTATGGAATCGTTTTTTTTCAAAAAATAATTCTTAGATTTGTTTTCTTTTTGACATAGTATTCGTAATCCGCGAGCTTAAAAACCCCCTTAGACTTATTTTGAATAATATAAAAAGTTTATTTATTATACACGCCCGCCATATTGGATATTCCTTTTTATTTTTGCAAAATTTTGAACTTCGGATTTGTAATCAACGACCTTGAAAACCCAGTTAGGGTTCATTCACAAAATACGTGATACATGTAGGGGTGGGTGGCGATCTGCCGAAGTATCATTCTCCAGGTTAAAAC
>NC_046661.1:56412746-56414768 GCF_010883055.1 Belonocnema kinseyi | reverse complement strand
CTGAAAAATGTATCACGTATTTTGTGAATGGCTCCTTATACCAATTTAAAAAACAATTAAAAGTTTATTTATCATGCTCGTTCGCTGTATTGGATCCGCCATTTTGTTTTTAAAATTTTTGGCACCAGATTCGTAAAAAGTGACCCCAAAAACACAAGAGTAACAGAATTTGGCCTATTTTATAACCATTTTATACTTTTGGCCAGCTTCTCGCGATTTGGTCCCCCTGATTCGCCCCTGTGTAGAATACGTGCTAAACTACCTGGTGCGCGAACTCGTGCAACCGGGTAGTGAAAAAAAATTACGCAAAGTCCAATAAAAAAAATATGTATCTACTAATCCTTTTTAAAAAGTGAGTAAAATTGAGTAAATTGTGTCCATCCTCGAAAATTTGGTCAAAGTTTACTTTTAACCTCCCTAACAAACTTGAGTTTCTGTGACTTCTTATGCCTCTTCTAACTAGGGTTCCATTCACACATTCTAACCATTCTTTCCGCTGTCTACCTCTGGACACGCTGTTATTTACTTTACCTTGATACACTTGTTTCGTAAGTCGTTCATTTGGCATTCTCTCAAAATGTCCGAACCATCTTAACCGATTTCTTTCCCATGTGTCTACTAGCGTCTCTTCTGCACCACATTCTTTTAGAATAATCTCGTTCCTTGCTTTGTCCATCAGGGTTTTCCCGCATATTATGCGTATGAATCTCATGTTAATTGCGTTTTTTTAATCTTATCTTTTTCCTGATAAGTCCATTTCTCGCTACCGTATAGTACAGTCGGTACAAATATAGAATTATGTATTGCCATTTTAGCTTTATTTGATATATTTTTACTTCTGATAAGGGGACCTGCTCTACCAATAACCTTCTTACCTTCCTTTATGCGTTTATCTAATTCCTTATCTATCTTCCCGTCCCTAGTAAATAAGCTACCAAGTTATACGAACTTATCAACTTGTTCAATTCTCTCAGCATTTAATAAAATATTGCATAGTGTTTTCTCACTCTTTCCTTCGAACACCATAGTTTTTGTTTTATTTTCGTTAATTTTGAGGCCCATGCTCTTCATGCTTGCATCTAGTTTATTCAACATTCTTTGTAAGTCTTCGATTGACTCTGCCATAACAACCCTATCATCTGCTCTAATTGTATCTTTACTTTCCTTAACTAATCGTTTGAGTATCCGGTTTTCGCGTCTAAAATCATTTGTACGTCTATTTCTTTCCTCATTGCTAAGACCTGCGATGTTCCAAGTTCTCTTGTACGCTTCTCTCTTTGCTTTTTGGGCAGCCTGAATTTCATCATTCCACCACGCATCACCAGACATTCTTCCTACAACTGCAGTACCACGCACTTCGATCGTACATCTAACAAGGATATCCCGTAACATTGTCCAGTTCGCCCTCTATATCTTTGTTTTTATACTGTCCTCCCATGTTGTCCTATCTATGGTTTCGATTATCTTATTTTGGAAATCTATTCGCACATCCGGTTTCTGTAGGCTCTCAATTTTGATTCGCGTTTTTTTTGCTTTCTTGGTTCTCTTTTTTCATCAACGCCGACCTAAGTTAATTTTTGAGATCAGAAGGTAATGATCAGTCTTGCATTCAGGACCCCTCATGACCCTTGTATCTTTGACTAACTCTCTTAGTCTTTCATCCGCAACAACAAAGTCAATCATACTGCGGCTATTTCCTTTAGGCCAGGTGTACATGTGGATCATTTTATGCCTAAACCAAGTATTTGTAATAAACAGACCCCTTTCTAAGCATAGACCTACTAATTTATCTCCGTTATAGTTTGTTCTTGGATCCCCAAAATTACCTAATACTCTTTCTGTATTCCGATTTTGGATGCCCACTCAACCGTTCATGTCTCCTAGTAGAAATATTCTTTTCCCATTTTCGAAAATAGGGAATTTTTCGTTCTTCTTGAATTCACTGAATATCCTAAATTCCTAGAATTCAGTGACTTTACTGCAAATCTTTGATAGCCTGTATTGTTGGAATTCTTTAAATTC
>NC_046661.1:56390480-56412646 GCF_010883055.1 Belonocnema kinseyi | reverse complement strand
ATAGAGGGTCCCTGTACCAAGGGTTTCTGCTGAATATGGTTACAAAAATAAATAGGCAGTCGCGGACAATTGTCCAGGGGTGGTCCCAAAGGAATTAACCCCGAAGCGGAGGTGTGAAAACCGTACCGAAAGCTGAATGACATCTATAAGGATGGACGAATCCCTTTCCCTAGCTTCTCGTGGGAAGAACAATGACAACACCAAACATAGTTGTAGTAAGTGCGGTTCAAAACAACAGAACGCGCAGGGCTCCCAACAATGGCTCGGCCAACAATGCCGACCAATCTAGAGCTGGGGGAGCCAATGAAAATGGATTCAATGCGATGGATCGGCGGGATCTCACGACCTTTGGATGGACTTAGCGACTGAATCACGACTTACTAGAGTGTTACGATGCTAGTGTGGCCCCTGAACTTGTTACATGGCACGACTGCATGCTCTGTGGTGCGAGAAACACCCTGAGCTATCGCACTTTTTGCAGCAACGTCTGCGAAACCATGCTGAACTACTCCGAAAAAGAGGCTATGTAAGCGGAATGCCTACTCTACCATAGCTAGAACAAGCCGGCAACAGAGAAAGGGAGGCGACACTAAGACCAACCGCGGGCAGGCATCCAATAGAGAAACAGCGATGCTTTACGACCCAGAGAAACATCAACACCAAGGTTTCTCTCAAGCCTAAAGACCTGGCTGAAATGGATCAACTTGCCATAAAGATAGGCTGGGCAAGACAGTACGCGTCCCGCATTTAGTGCGTGATTGACTACATCACATCTAGCAGGAATTTTACCGCCAAGGTTCGAAAGTTCGCGCGCGAACCCCGGACCCGTTATCAAACACTTACCAAGTCAAAGCTGCTGACCATCAGGTAGCATATTGTTGAGAGAATACGGATACTATCTGACGCTAAGAGAAGTCTAGAGCGGAAGGAGAGGTGAGTCAGAGAAAATCAACAGTTTCTCTTTGACGCACCTCGACTCTTCCAAGACCCTGCAGTTACTGTCGAACACCCACCTAAACCAGAGGAAGTCGAAGTATTTTGGAGAGAAGTCTACGAATTGTAGCATAGACTGGACGAAAACTCAGAAAATACAAATAGCTTCAAAGAGATATGTGTTGCCCTCATAACACCTGATAAAGAATGCCCGCGCATCACTACCGAGGAGGTGGAAAAAGTATTAAGAGGGATGAAGAACTATTCCGCACCGGGACCAGATTGTATCAAAACCTTCGGGTGGAAGAAGTTTTCTTCAAACCATCAGCATTTGGCCCGTATTTTCACCTCATATTTGAAGTCGAAAGAGTCGATTCCAGAGTAGTTGGTGGAAGGGCGCACAATACTCCTGCCGAAAATACGCAACTTAGCTGAGCCGAAGAATTACAGGCCAATAACTTGTCTGAACACACTTCATAAGATATTCACAGCTATCTTAAATGATAGGATTGTTCGGGCAATTGAACCTGTGTGGCAAGAAACGTATGAACAACGAGCCTCTTCTTAAGATGGTCAGGAATCACGAGGAAGTGGGCAAAGGAGTGTTGCTGTACAAAGCAGCGGAGGAAGCTGCTGAAACACTCGGATTTGACTTCAGTATTAGGGGTGAGCAGAATGCATAAAATCTTATCTATCTCGAGTACTCACTTCTGAAAGCCCGGGTTAAGAAAGCACAAGAGAAAACTTTCGTGAACAGCTCCTTGATAAGAGGATGCACGGTATCTTCCACAGAAATGAGAAGCATCAGTCAATGCCTTGCGAGCTAACGTTTGCTTTCCTTAAATCGCCCGGATTGAAGTCTGGTACGAAGTGTTTCATTTTTGCATGCCAAGACGGTGTCATTTCCACGTTTACATACCGTTGCCACATTTTAAGCAAATACATTCCTGATGATAGCTGCAGGGCGTGCCATGCACACCCCGAGAATTTAGTTCACATACTATCTAGTTGTCCAACTCACGCGGGAACGACCTACATTCAAAGGCACGATGCGGCACTAAGAGTGCTTTATTAACATCTTTGTCACTTTTACGGCATTAACAATTGTTTCTATTGCTCACTCGAGGCCTGACATGGTTCTTCTTGACTTCGAGAAGCGAACTATGTTCGTTATCGAATTTTCTGCACCAGCTGACAAAAACGTCATAACCAAGGAGAATGAAAAGAAAGAGAGGTATCGAGACCTTATAAGGGAATAGCAACGATTGTACCCGGAATATTCTGTTAAACTAATCGTCCTTATCATCGGCGCTCTTGGAGGGGCCAAGCTTTCACTTGCTAATGGCCTAGATAGCACCTCTGCGTGTCAAGAATATGCTAAAACACTTGCGGGAAAAATGCAGAAGGCGGTAGTCCATGGGTCGCTCCGTATTCTTAGGGTGCACGAGGCTTTTGCTGGATCGTCGTATTGATTCCTTTACAGACTGTAACCACCTATCTCACGGTCGTGAGACGTGGTTGTGGCTGAAATTTTACAGCGATTTCGTTTTGAGCGGGTGCAGTTTTCCAGGTTAGCACCCGCTCCCGGCGAAATCCTGCGGTTGTCCTTATGACAAGTTTTTAAATATAATTATTTATTATAATATAATAATATAATGAGTTCTTGTGATTTCCGGAATTCCTCGAATTTTATAAAAACTGCTGAATAACATAAGGATACTAAATTTACTGAATACCGTGAATTCTTTAAATTTTCTAAATTCGTTGGATTCTCTGAATTTCATGATTCCACTAAATTTCCTGAAATCTTTCAAATTCCATTAAATCTACGGAATGTATAAAATTTTTTAAACATTTTCTAAACTCCATGAATATCTAGAAAGTACCTGCAGCCTTCTGAATTTACCGAGTATTATTGAATTCACCGAATGCCCTGGAATTTGTTGAATACCCTGAAATGTTCTGAATTTACGGACTTCCTTGATCTCATTGAATTTATTGAATTCCCTAAATTTCATACATTGTTTGGATGCGTATGAATTTTCTGAATTCCACCGAATTTGGCTAATTCTCTGAAATCTTCTGAATTCCCTGAATTCCTTTCATTTTGTTGGATTCCTTGAATTCTCATATCTCCATGAATTTCTAAAAATTCTCTGAAATCCTTTTGTACTCACTGAATTTCTTGAATTTCCATAATTCACTAATTTTCCTGAAATAACTGAATTGCCCGAATTCAATGAATCGTCTAAATTCACTAAATTGCCTGGATTCAGTGACTCGCCTGAATGTTTTTAGCTCCTTGAACTCTCTAAATTCCTCTGTATTAACTGAATTCATTAATATCCTACAATTCACTGAATGCCCTGAATTTCTTGATTTCTTTCGAATCATTTTAAATTCCCCTGAATACCTTGCATTATTTTGAAGCACTTGAGTTCCACGAATTCATGGAACTCAGAGAAATTCAGGGGATTTTAAAAAGTTGAACGAATATAATAGAATTTGGAAGTGCTTAGAAGTATTTCAAAGCATTAAAAAGAATTGAACAGAATACAAGCAATGCAAGGAACTGAAGAAACTCAAAGGAATTTAATTTGAAGTAAAGAAAATAATTGGAAACCTAAATCAATATTCCCTGTTAATAAAGAGCGCTTTTATATTCTTATGAAAAAAATGTACTGAGGGATCGTAAGAATAAGGCTACAACGGGTCTTGGACGTAATTGGGTTATTCATAATCGCAGAAAAGATTCTTTCTAATTTGTCTCTCGATGTTTCCTTCTGATGTCGATTCCAATTCGTTTGTTGCTGCATCGAATAGGGATAATATAAGAGTGCGGGAGCTGAAACTGCAGGGGCTTCCATTACTTTTCTAATGACAACGGACGCCGCGCCAAGCCGGGGCGACTCGTGACAAAGCAGGGTAATGAGAGCAAGAAGTAAATCACCGGCCATTGTGAGGTAATCCTCGAGTATTGTCTGCTACTGGCGCGTGATGTATTATGTTATTGGGGCGCATAGTCGTCACAGAGGCGCCCCAAGCTTATATTCATCTTCCTCTTTCTATACTTTGATCTTCCCTCATTGACATCTCATTATTTGATGGACCTAAGTACCCAGAAAGATAAACGATCAAATATAAAGCAATAGTAAGAAAATTAGTATGAAGTGAAAGGTGCCCAAGATTCCCTAACCTTCCTCATTATTTTCTATAAACATATTCATCAATTTGGTAGATAGCTCATTAGCCTTATAGTTAGTTTCAATGTTCTTTTTCAACAATGCGACTAAATTAAAAAAAAAAGTAAAAACTGTTTCAGCATCTTTCTGAAAAAAGTACAGAAAATGATAAAATTTGATAGATTCTTTGTTCATATAAAACATGATATTGAATCCTTATTCAATATCATGTTTTATATGAACAAAGAATCTATCAAATTTTATCATTTTCTGTACTTTTTTCAGCACATTTAATAATCACATTTAAGCACACATTATTATACATTTAATTATACTTTTTTATTTTAGCATATTTAATTATACTTTTAGATCAAAAGATTCTAAATTAATCTGTATCAAATCTCATCCAAAAAGAACCTAAATCATATCACATCTTCCAAAAATTCTTAAATTTCTATCAATTTCTATTGATCGAGAAATCTTATACTTTTGAGTCAACATGTTGACATCAAAATTCTATGATATCTTCTTAGCACGGGACTTCCTTCAAGTTCTATGTTAAAAAACTGTAGAATGGCTTATCAAACTCTAACCGCACATGAATCTTATATAATTCTATTAAGAGTTTCTCTTTCAAGATCCATGAAATCTAATCCACTCTAGACTTGTGGAAAAATTATACGTATCAGAATCTTGGAGATTTATATCAAATTGTAACCGACAAGAAATGTTATACAATATCTTGGTAAAAAAGTGAAGGATTTTTCGAGGAATTGAATTCGATAGAAATCTTCCAGGTTCTGGAAAAAAAGGATTTGCTAGAAGTCTGGTGCGGAAAAGATTTGATTATAGAGTTTCAATGAAAAACTGTTAATAGAAAAAGTATAAGACTTTACAACGAATATAATTTTATAGAATTTGTCGAGATTTAGAGACATTGGATTAGATACAATTCTGGTGAGGGATCAGATTTGATACAGTTTCAATGGGAAAATATTGGTAAAAATGTATATGATTTCTCGACAGATAGAGTTAGATAAAAACTTTCAAGATTGTAGAGCATACGTTTTTATACAGGTCTTATGCGATTAAGATTGAATAAAGTTTCAATGAAAAAATATTTATTGACAAACATAAGATTTCGCGACAAATTTTAATGGATTTGATTTGATTTATATGAAAAAATCGAATTAAATTTGACCGAAATGTGGAATATCATATATAATTTAATTTCTATAAAAATTTATACTAAAATAAACAGAAATCACGGAAATACTATTTTTTTAAATCGAATAGGATTCCCTTAAAAGAAGTGTATTAAACTGGATGGAAATTCAGAATATCCTATTTGATATGTTATCATTTTATTTCTAAAAAAAGTGTGTGTAGTGGATAGGAATTTAGAATAGCTTATTCAATAGAATTGAATTGAATTTGTATCAATAAACGTCTAGAAATTTATTGGGACGCTGGCCTATTTTGCTTTGATAGAAATGAATAGCAATTCTATCAACACGATTAATATAAATCGATTGCGTTTTCACCGGGACACCGTGAGATGTTTTGGATAAACATGATTAACTGATTATTCATTTTGATAGAATATTTTTCAACAACGTCTGATAGAAGTACAATGAAACCTGGAATTAAGAAACCTGGGCTTATGACGTGCTTAGAATTTCAGTCCTCGCCATTTTGGTAATAGGGCAATCGCGGCACCGGAAGAGAAGCAGTGCTCAGTCATGCGGGATAAACATCAGCGTACCCGAGTCGAAATAAGGGGCCGACTTTGACACTCCTCACGCTAATATTTGTAGGGGCTAAGGTTGTAAAGTGGAGGATATTCCCATGCGTTTTTTGCCCCTACTTTAGTGCGTTGGTTTCAAAGTTTGTTTAGTATAATTAAATTCAGTCATTGATTTTGTAACAATTCGCCTAATTAGCTTGAAGTTCAAATTATAATTTCGTTCTGTAATAACAATGTTAAACTCTAGAATTTCAAAAGTTTCAGCTTGGAAAGATTCAATTTAGTTTTCAATATTAAATTCTTTCCATTTTTAATTATTTAATTTTGAACGGATTTAAGTATAAATGATTTTCAATTATCTATTCTTAAATTATTCAATTTTTAAGGGTTTTAAGTAGCCCTATTTTCTAAATTTTTAATCTGAAATCATTTAATTTCGTGATTGTTCAGTTCAAAAGAAAATTGTGTGAAAGGAAAATCTATTTCTTCAGAATCTGTGGTAACTAATTTGAAGTTACTTTTTGTGGTACCGAAGAAACTTAATACTAAAGATTTTCATCTTTCTTACCTTTTTCCTTTGACGTTTCTTCTTGTATGTTTGATACCTATCACAGCCTATTATAGCCATTTCGAAGTTATCACTTTAATATTTATTATTTAAAACCAATTAAATTGTTGATTTCAGAAACTGTGGTGATGGAAAGGTCCGTCCACTCAGCACCGCTACAAAGGCAAATTATAAAATGGACTACGCTATATTTTTTGCTAATTTTATGCTAAAAAAATTTTTTTTGCTCTTTAAACTTCCGAGAAAAGGGTGGCGGCGCCAGGAGGACGTCCACTCAGCGCCGCCAGCTACGAAAACTCACTAAAAATTATTGTAATCCGATAAACGATAAGTGGAGATTTTTTTGCTTTTTTTTTGCTCTATGATGACATATATTAAGTTTCCCAAAAAACTACCCCTAAGTATTACATAACTACCCCCCGTGATCAAAAACGTTTTCAAAATGGAAAAACTACCGTCAACAATGTAAACATGATTTAGGGATTCAAATTACTTACATGGCATTTGAAAATTTACCCCCTTTATAATTTCCCCCAATGACTACCCTCCCACGTAAAGGTATGCAGCGGAACATATATGTATGAAAAAAAGATAAAAGTAATAAAAATTAGAAGAAACTGTCAGGTGATATTTTTTTGCTCTTTTTTTCTCTCCGATAATATATAATACTTTACACAACAACTACTTATAAGTTATACATACACTCCCCTCGGCATCAAAAACATTTTAAAAGTGGGAAGGCCACCTTGAAAAATGTAAAAATGATTTAGAACTCCAAATTAATTATATGACACTTGAAAATTTCCCTTTCATTATAATTTCTCCAAAACAACCCTTTCACGTAAACGTATGCAGCAGATCATTTATATGTATGAAAAAAGCATTACAAATAATGAAACTTAGAAGAAACTGTTAGTTGATATTTTTACTCTTACTTTACTCTCCGATGATATACAATACGTTATCCAAAAAATACCCCAAGTCATACATGCTCTCCCCTTAGCATCAAAAACGTTTCAAATGTTGTAAGACCACCCTGAACAATGTAAAAATGCTTTTTTCATACATATATATGTTCTACTCCGCGGAAGGGTAGTAGTAGTTGGTGTTACTGGAAGGGTAGTTTTGAGGAAATTATAAAGAGAGGGAAATTTCCAAGTGTCATGTAATTAATTTGGAGTTCTAAATAATTTTTTCATTGTTCAAGGTGGTTTTACAACATTTAAAACATTTTTGATGACGAAGGAAGGGTATGTATGACTAAGGGGAAGTTTTTGGGTAATGTATTATATATTATCGGAGAGCAAAAAGAAAGCAAAAAAATATCAACTAACAGTTTCTTCTAATTTTGATTATTTTTCATGCTTTTTTCATATGTTCTGTTGCATGCGTTAACGTGGAAGGGTAGTTTTAGGTATATTATAATGACAGAAGCAAAATAGAATGAAAATAACTTCAGGAGTGGTTACGTAGGAGCTAGTAGAATAAACAGCTGCAAAGTAGGGACAATACTTCCACTTTGAGCGTTAAAGTGGAGCCTATATTTCGACGCGGGTAATAATAAAAATGTTGCGTAATCTTTTTTATTCCAACTGGGAATAGTTCACACGAACTTGGATGTTTTTTTTACGTAACTCTGGATATTTACCTTTTATAATATTTACTTTATAAATAAACTGCTTTTTATAGTTTTTAAAAGAGGCCATTTTTTCAAAATTAAAACAATAAAACTTATGAGTATTTCTTGAAGTTGCATGCATATTAAGATCATAAAAGAAATAAAAAGCTTGAATTTTTCTTGTAAAACGCGAGCGTAATCTAAAATTGTAAAAAATTATGAACCTTTAAACTATAATGCTTTTTCTTTACAAATGTCAGTTCTCGGTAAAATGCAGTAACAAAAACGAAAAGTAACAAAAAAGCTTTTTTAGAAAAAGGCTATATAACCTAAAATTGTAAAAAATTAAGAATCTTTATATAATTTGGGGTTTTCCTCATTTATTTCATCATATTTAGAAGCTCACCCTCTTTATTACATCATCCCCTTTGGTACGACACGAAAAAAATGACATAGATTAGATAAATATATTTTGATCCTCACAACTAGAAAGTATATTACATGTAACAGCAGTAGCGGATGGTCCTCACAACTATACCAGTATAAGCGTCGAAATATACTAGTATTCCTAAACTTCATGTATTGCTCCATGAAGAATACAAGTTCGTTCACGTGACAATACAATGTTAAGCTATCCTAAACAAAATACGATGTCTGTTATAACGATGACAAATAGTTTGTCTTTTTGAGCACAACGAATAGGATAAGAGCACAAATTTTTGTCTCCCCCCCCCCTACCCTAATTCTTGGCACCATTCTCTAGATTTTATGAAATAATAAGAAAATAGAGATAAATATAAATTTGTTTTTTATTTTCTGTAATTGTGCAGACATTTTTGCGTAATACTATGTATTCATGTTATGCTAAACAATAATTTATGTGTTCTGAAAATAGAAAAATCAGCCATGACTATTTTATTGTCATCATATTTCGAGGAAATGTTAAAATGTTTAATAAGAAAATAACTAAGAGTTAACTATAATTTATTTAATAAATAATAGGTGGTGCCAATAAATTTTCAATCTAAAGCTCTGTATGCAATTATTGGCACCCCTTGTCAAAAGTTGGGTTGTTAAGACAAAAAAATTTATTTAAAAGTAAATTACTGGAGTCGCACTTAAAAGAATGATGTGAGTAATTATATTAAGAAAGGTGTGTTACTTAGAAATGATAGTTAATTTCGCAACTTAGCGATTTAGACTTAACCACAAATCAGTCGAATGTATCTCTCACAAGGAGTCTGACCAAAAAAATTACTGTCTGATTTACATTTAGAAAAAAATATTTGAATGTAATTTTTAATACTTATGAAACTGTGTTAAATACCAATAAGGCTGGTTTGAATAGTGTAGAAAGTAAAGAAATGTTCTGTGATCAGTTTTCAGGTTAGTATGCAATTAATAAAACATTACACGACAAAACCTACAGATTTGCGTTACCCTCTAACCCTAACACGAAAAGGAAGGCAAATGAAGGAAAAAGTAATCTTTAACATAGCAGGCATGGAGAGATCAGGAATGAGAAAAATTCAATTGAAAATGATAAAGCTAAGACTAAGAAAGCTAAGACGCAAGAATGAAAACAGTGAAATTAAATTTTAGAAAAAGATCAAGAACATAGAAATAGAAAAAAGTTAGAAACCAAAGAGACTATGAACTAAAAAACCAATATTTGAATATTAATGATCTTATTTATTCTGCTCAAGGAGCTACTTAAAAAAGGAATTTAAAAGTCAAAGATATTTACAACAAAGAAAATCAAATTTTGGAAAAATACCTATTCTAATAATTCTGCTGAAGCAGTCAAAAGAAGCCGAGGATCACCATCTACACGGAGAGAAACTTCAGGAGATTAATTCACGGAAGCGCGTGATTTTGGAGCTGCAATTTGCACGCTTTAAAGTCTCGGACTCTATGATCTAAAGCATGGAATTCGAGACCTGAGAGCGAAGGAGCATGACCTAATGCCTAAAACTTCGAGACCTATGCTTTAAAAGAAAGGGTTCTGAGATCGTAGTTCTCACGCCAAAGCGTGATAAAATCAAGAAGCAGTGCCGTGAATTAATCTCACGAAATTATTCTCCGTCTAGGAATTTGAACTAGAGAGCTGCTGATAATTAAGCAATTGAAGCCAGACTATTAGTTTATAAATGAAAAATAACTGATAAAAAATATTTGTCTTTACTATTCACTTCTTAGTGACACTATTAAAGTTTAGCTCAATCTGATTCCTTCACCATTTCCTTTTCATACGACTGGGGTGCCAATAATTGGGTCCACCCCTGTCAAGAATTGCGTCAACCCTGGAAAGAATTGTATTTTTAGGCTAACAAATTAATTTTAATTATTTTTTCAGTTTCAAATAGATATTGAGCAGTGGTGGAACTACAACTTGTAGTTCCCACCGCACAAATGTTTTGGAGGCCCCTCTTATAAAATTAAAAAGCAAACAGGGTATTAGTGTAGCTGAAATACATTAAAAAAATAAAATATTTCACATAGTTCTTTTTATAATATATTACAAATTATATTTTATTTTATACAATTTATACACTATAACATGCACAGTCAAATAAATTCTTAAGGGATTACTTCTGAAAAATCGCTTTTCATGAAGCTGTATTCAATGAGGAAAGTTCGCAAAACATCTTTAACTGTTGACGTCGCATTAAACCTGTTACAATTTAAAAATGGGGTAAAGTTCATGCCTAGCAAGGGGAATTCTTTTGTGAAATCCTTATGATATTGAATCTGTATTTTTTTGTAAACTATGTATTCACAATGCCTAATTAAACCTTAGACACCTTAAGGTGTGATTAAACACATTGATTTTTAGAAATTCTTCACTAATATCAAAATGCTTCTTACGGTTTGGTTTCCATTTCTCTGCAAAGACTGGTTCAACACCCCATTTTTGAGATATTTTTCTAGCTTCTTCCTTACAATTTTTATACTCAAGTCTGTACTTTTTCGAATGTTTTCTTGCAGAGCTTGAGATTTTAAGTGCAGGACTTAATCTATATTTAATGCTTGAAGCAATTTTGATGAAACATTTACTTCGTTTAGTATATTGAAAAGCATTCTGCACATCATTATAAATTCAAACTTCAGCACATTTTGTTTTAACTATAGCTACTTGTAGCTGCATTAATACATGGGGTTACGTTTTTTCATTAGCCGAGAAGATTTCGGAATATTTCAGAAAAATAAAAAAATAATCTACAGAAATTTAAATAAAATTTGTTTATTTTAGAAGAGATTACACAATTTTAAAAACAATTTAAACTAGTTTAGAAGATTGTCAATACCGTTCAAACCTTGGGAAAAATTTAAATATTTCATTAATTTTTAGACATCTTTAAAAGTATTAAAATGTTTTTTATCTATTTCAAAATTAAAAAATTCGGACTGATTTTTTAAAGTAATCTGAATCAACCCTAAAATTGTCTTCAAATCTTTGAGATTTGTTTCTGGTCATTTCGAAAATCTTATGTGACGTTTTAAAACAAAATGAAGTATTCTCTTAAAATTAAAAATGGTTGAAATCCGTTGAATTTCACTGAAATGTATTGAAAACTATTGGGTTAAAAATTGAGAATTAAACATAATATTGAATGATTTCTAATATTAAATTTTGTTAAAAAGTTCTTGTCAATGTTTAAACAATTTTAATTTGCAATCAATTCATACTCAATTTAAAAGGAATGTGGAGGCAAAAAAATTAATTTTATGAACATTGCCATACAGCTTTTAGCAGAATTTACTACTCTCCATAATAATAGAATATTAACTTTAATTCATAAAATGCGGTTTTAAACCATTCTTGGAAAAAGAATTGTTTAAACAAATTAGATTTGTTTAAATAATTAAAAAATGGCTAACATATTTTTTCGAATTTCTATAATTGAAATAAATAATTTTTTAAAAATGCAAAAGAATGTATGAAATTGAAATTAAAATTAAAATAAAATTTTTCCACTGCCCGTAAGGGGCCCCCTCACAGAAGGAGCCCCCCCCCAAATGCGGGGTTTCGCGGTTATACTATTAGAATTTCAAGCGATTTATTATTTAATTACCATAGTTATTTATATTTCTTTAGAAATACCAAATATTTCCAAATGTATGTCCAAAGATCTCAAATCACTGTAAAAGCACGGAGAAAAAGACATCGCAAAACTTCTGTATTAAAATAAAATGCAATACGATAACGTCCAAGCAGGTTTCGGAGCTTTTTAGGATATTATAATGCACTAAGATAGCTCGGCCACTACTAGAGCCCTCGTATATATAATATAATAAAATACTAATATAACCTAAAATCTTGCAATGCACGTTTAAAACAGCATTTAATTACCATTTTCCTCCTTGAAATCTTCATTCCAGCGAACATTTTTTAGGAGAACATGTAAAACTAAGAATATATTCACGATTTTTTTCTTGAAATTCAAATCATGTTTAAGCTCACGTTCCTAGGATAATCCGATTTTTTTCAGTCAATTCATCGCTCCTTTTGGACTCATGTGAACAAAGTTCATGTAGACAAAGTAGGGGGGGGGGGGCGTTGTCGAAATTCCACGGCTGTCCACGAAGGGAGGAGGGGGTTTAAAAAGTGGTGAAAAATTGTCCCTGTGGTATATGGATAGTCCTTTGGAGCCAATGACGCTCGATATGCGATGACAAAATATGATTTTCGGCATGCAGCACATTCAGTTTAGTTATAGTATCAATATCGTATAGTTGCAAAAAGTTTTGCGCTGAACTGAAAGTGAGTATAGTTCGAGCGGCAATACTGTTTTTTCCGTGCATTGCACGGTGAAATTACAAGTTCCAAAACATCTAATAAATTTTTTAAAATATACATGTCTTATGTCAACCTTTTTCAATAGAAATTACTATTAAAGAGAAGATTTAATAGAATTTGATGTGTTAGCGTTTTCTTACCAGGAATAAGTTATATTAAACAAAAATTGATGAAAAAAATTTTTATATAAAAATAATTAGATTTCCAAGATTATTTAAAATCTTCGTATAAATTTACGTTAAACTAGAGGTATTGACTAGAAAGGTCGATATTGTTAGAAGGAAAAGGACATTTAGAAATTTAATAATTTTAGGTTATGTTAACATTTTTTTAACGGAAGTGAATTATTTTGATCAAAAATAATTTGCCTTCAAATACAAGATTTGATATTTAGAATAACTTTAGGTTATGTTAGAGTTTTACGTCGGAAATTTTTTTATTGTTTAATTAAAATGCAATGGTTACATTGTTTATGCATTGTATTTGACATGCTGGGGCTTACCAAAAAGTATGCAACACGTCTCACACGCTAATGCTATTCTTATGGGAGTGTATGCGGGGTTGCATAAATTTTGGTAAGCCCCAGCGTGTCTACCCTGTATATATTTATTTTAAAGTTAAGATATACATTTTCATAATTTATCATAATATATTGTCCTTGCTCGTTTTTTTGGTTAAAACTGAAACTGTTCGGATATAAATAAATTTGTTTGGTTGACAATTGAACTATTTTTCTGTAAATTTGTAGTTTTTGGTAGAATATAACTGTTTATAAATTGGATTCAAAATATTTTTCTTTTACAAATATGAACAATGACATTGCTAGTTAAAAGGCACCCCGCACAGCATGCATAGAAAAATGTCTTTCGGTGGATTTGATTATAACTTGGTAATTTTGTAAGCTATAAGACCTCAATAAAATTTTTTTTATTTACTGGACAGTTTTAACGCTATACGGCGCCAAGCGTTCAAAATAAGAGCATAAGATATATTCGTATAGCATTAAAAGAAAAAAAGACGACAAAATCATTATCATGCATTAAAATGTGATAAATGTTACTTCCGTTTCACAAACCGCAGTTCTCGCAACGGCCGAACGCTAAGCGCTCAATATTTTCAATCAATTGCAGCACCCACTGTTTCGGGGCAGCAATGGTTATAGAATAAGGTCAGTATAAAGCTCGCTAATGTCATTCATAAGAATCGCCTTCTTCTCGCAAATGCCGAACGCTAAGCGCTCAATATTCTGACGAAACTGCAGTGTTCACAATTTAAGGACAGCAGCGGTGCTTGGATAAGGTCAGTACCAAGTTCGATTCTTCGAATCATATATATCGCTCAATTCTCACAATGTTCGAACGCAAAGAGCTCAATATTTTTAATCAACTATAAAACTCACTGTTTCGCGGCACCAACTGTTCTAAAATAAGGTTATAATAATGTGCGATAATGTCAATCATATATATCGACCTCATCTCGCAACGCTCGAATGCTAAGCGTTTAATATATTGAATAAAATGCAAAACTCACTGCTTGAGGGCAGCATCGGTTCCAAACTAGGGTCTTAATCATATAAAATTGTCTTAATCATATATATCGATCTTATTCTGGAAAAGGTCGAATGCTGAGCGCTCAATATTTTGAATCAACTACAACACTTAGTATTTCAGGGGAGCAACGGTTCTAAAACAAGGTTTAATCGTGTGAAATTGTCACAGTGTCACAGTGTTGCAGTTGTTTAAAAATATTGGGCGCTTGGCGTTTGCCCGTTGCGAGAAGCGCCCTTTGTGAAACGGACGTAATTTTTACCAGTGGCTTGGAATCCTGCGACAAGTCTGCGCTACTTCTGCGACGATGATTTTTTTATTAATTATGATTCCAATCAGTGCAAAACCAGTTTAAATGACGTCCGGGGTTAAAAACAACTCAAGACAAACACCTTCATTGATCCAAACTGCCCCCAAGGACTGCCACCCACTATTACGCAAAATATTCATTTACATTCATCCTGAGCGAGAGTACCTATTGAGACAGGTCATAAAATGTGTCTTTAAACACGCTTAACAACATATCCAAAAATAAAGAAAATTGCAGACAAGGAAAACTTTTGAGCGTGGAAAAGCAGTCACCCTTAACGAAAAAAAATAGTTAAAATTCCCCAAATTACCGGTGCCCATCGACACAGCTCCCCAAACGTGTCTCTAGATACCCCTAACAACATATCAAAAACTGAAAATAATCGCAGTCAAGGAAAACTTTTGAGGGTGGAAAAACCGTCACCCTTAAAGAAAAAAAATAGTTAAAATTCCCCAAATTACCGGTGCCCATCGACACAGGTCCCCAAACGTGTCTCTAGATACCCCTAACAACATATCCAAAACTGAAAAAAATCGCAGTCAAGGAAAACTTTTGGGGTGGAAAAACCCGCACCCTTTACGAAAAAAAATCGTTAAAATTCCCCCAATTACCGGTGCCCATCGACACCGGTCCCAAAATGTGTCGTCCAACACCCTTAACTACATATCCAAAAATAAGGAAAATCGCAGCCAAGGAAAACTTTTGAGGGTGGAAAAACCGTCACCCTTAACGAAAAAAAAATCGTTAAAATTCCCCAAATTACCGGTGCTCATTGACACAGGTCTTCAAATGTGTCTTTGGATATCCCTAACTACATATCCAAAAATGAAAATAATCGCCGTCAAGGAAAACTTTTGAGGGTGGAAAAACCGTCACCCTTAACGAAAAAAAATCGTTAAAATTCCCGAAATTACCAGTGCCCATCGAAACTGGTTCCAAAATATGTCTTCGAACACCCTTAACAACATATCCAAAAATGAAAAAAATCGCAGCCAAGGAAAACTTTTGAGGGTGGAAAAACAGTCACAATTAACGCAAAAAAAAATCGTTAAAATTCCCCGAATTACCGGTGCCCATCGATACAGGTCCTTAAATGTGTCTTTAGATACCCCTAACAACATATCCAAAACTGAAAAAATAGCAGTCAAGGAAAACTTTTGGGGGTGGAAAAACCCGCACCCTTAACGAAAAAAATCGTTATAATTCTCCCAATCACCGGTGCCCGTCGACACCGGCCCCAAAATGTGTCTTTGGACACCCCTAACAACATATCCAAAAATAAAGAAAATCGCAGACAAGGAAAACTTTTGAGGGTGGAAAAACCGTCACCCTGAACGAAAAAAAAAATCGTTAAAATTCCCCAAATTACCGGTGCCCATCGACACCGGTCCTAGAATGTGTCTTTGGACACCTCTAGCAACATATCCAAAAATGAAAAAAATCGCTGTCAAGGAAAACTTTTTGGGGGAGGAAAAACCACCACCCTTAACCAAAAAATAAATCGGTAAGATTCCCCAAATTACCGGAGCCCATTGACACCGGTCCTTAAATGTGTCATTGGATACCCCTAATAACATGTCCAAAAATGAAAAAAATCGCTGTCAAGGAAAACTTTTGGGGGTGGAAAAACCGCCACCCTTAACCAAAAAATAAATCGGTAAAATTCCCCAAATTACCGGTGGCAAAAGTTTTCCTTAAATACGATTTTTTTTTTATTTTTGGATATGTTGTTAAGGGTGTTCGAAGGCACATTTTAGAACCGGTGTCGATGGGCACCGTTAATTTGGGGAATTTTAACGATTTTTTTTTCGTTAAGGGTGACGGTTCTTCCACCCCCAAAAGTTTTCCTTGACTGCGATTTTTTTCATTTTTGGGTATGTTGCTAGGGGTATCCAAAGACACATTTTAGGACCTGTGTCGATGGGCACCGGTAATTGGGGGAATTTCAACGATTTTTTTTTCGCTAAGGGTGACGATTTTTCCACCCTCAAAAGTTTTCCTTGACTGCGATTTTTCTCATTTTGGGATATGTTGTTAAGGGTGTTCGAAGACACATTTAAGGACCGGTGTCGATGGGCACCGGTAATTTGGGGAATTTTAACGATTTTTTTTTCATTAAGGGTGACTGTTTTAACCACCCTCAAAAGTTTTCCTTGTCTGCGATTTTCTTTATTTTTGGATATGTTGTTAGGGGTGTCCAAAGACAAATTTTATGACCTGCCTCAATGGGTACTCTCGATCAGGATGAATGTAAATGAATATTTTGCGTAAGGGTGGGTGGCAGTCCTTGGGGGTAGTTTGGATCAATGAAGGTGTTTGTCTTGAGTTGTTTTTAACCCCGGACGTCATTTAAACTGGTTTTGCACTGATTGGAATCATAATTAATAAAAAAAATCATCGTCGCAGAAGTAGCGCAGACTTGTCGCAGGATTTCAAGCCACTATTTTTACCACATTTTAATGTGTGATACTGATTTTGTCTTCTTTTTTGCTTTCAATGCTATACAGATGTATCTTATGTATAAGTTTTAATAAAATCCACTGAAAGACATTTTCGCGTGCATTCTGTGCAAGGACCTTTATCTTCTTTGTTCAAAATTCTTTTGTGCTTAACAATTAATTTTTCGGTCAAGGATACACACCTTTGGTTAAAAACTTAACTTTAAGGTCAAATTTTTGTGGTTATTATTTTTTTCCTTCAACTAAAAACATATGCAACTCTTCTATTTTTGTTGGAAATGGATCTATTACGTTGAAAATACAACTAAACCAGGCCTTTGTAACTTCGGTCTTCGTTCCTACGGTCTCGGCACGCACACAGTCACACTTAGGATTTCGGCGCCTCCGTGGGTCGACGTCTTTTCGGTGCTGTACTGCTTTTCGGTACTGCATCAAATCATATTTCCCTTCGGTGCAGGCGCCCTTAATATTTAGGTTCAACAACGCCTCGTATCCCTGCTTTAGGCCTGCGTCGAACTTTCGTGAATACTTACAGAAGCCCAAGCTGTACGGAGTAAAGAGGTGCTAGTGTATTTGCTTGAACTTCATGCACAGAAGAAACTGAGGTTTCTATTATAACCAATTTTTGTTTTCAGGACAGATTAAACTGTACCACTCCGCGCCATGGTTATAAAAATTCGAAATTTTTCCATACACAGTTGACCGAGCCTGGTCATTTTTTTGCTGAGTGTGCATCGTGTAGTTCTTCTCTTGTTTTTTGGTTTTATTTATTTTACTCCTCATTCTCGCGATCATGAATAACACTGTTACAGAAACTGTTTCTACGCCAAATCCGACAACGACTACGAACGTTTCGGGTAGCAGAGTTAATATTCTATCCTATTATGGCGCGGTACGCATCCCAACTTTCTGGCCCACAAGCCCAGAAACGTGGTTCGCGCACGTAGAAACCCAGTTTATCCTCTCCAACGTAAACAATAACACGATCAAATTTAATGACATCGATACCGTTCTATGACTTCTCTGGCTCGGTCGACTGCGAACAGTCGGGTATGCCTTCTTGGCATTTAAATTCAGAAAAATCTGGAAAAATGTTCGCAATTTGCTGACGCGATCGTGACGACGCTAGGTACAAAGACTTACGGCAAAAGGTACAAAGGCTTGCCAATAAGAAGGCAGCAATCGAGGAGACAGCTTCGGGTTGGTTTCATCGGGGTCGTTCACAATTTCGCGGACGGTACAAACAGAGAAACTCTCAAATGAGGTTTCATCGTCGCTGGCGTCGGCAAACCTGTCATCGGAATGGATTTCCTGCACCACTACGGACTCTTGGTGGACATCAGAAACTAGAGACTCGTCTATGGTCTCACCACTCTCTCTGGGACCCGCAGAGTTGCACCCTGAAAGGATGCCCGGTTGGAAATCCGTGCCGTGCGAAAAGGATTTGCATCATGATACGAATTCCTAGAGAAATATCCGGAAATAACCTGCCCAGCTGGTGCTGTCGTCGAGTTGAAATATTCAACGAAGGGCTCCATCCCTACCACACTTGGCCAATAGGTGATAGAGAAACCATGACGCTTTGCTCTGGATCGTTTCAAGCAGGCGAGGTAGAAATTCCAGAATATAATGCAAATTTGTCTGACAAGAATCTCAAATAGTAGCTGGGCATCACCTCTTCACATGGTACCAAAGGAAGGTGGTCAATAGAGACCCTGTGGGGATTACAGGAAGCTCAATTCCAGAACCATTCCTGAGAAGTACCCTGTGCCACGGCTTTCGAAAAATGCAAAAAGATCTTAGCAGCATCTGTTTTGCTAGATTTTCCTCCGCCTGACGCTCCTTTGGCAATTGCCGCATATGCTTCGGATTTATCATTGGACAGAGCTCTGCAGCAGAGAGTCGACTACGAATGAAAATCCCTTGCTTTTTTTCTCAAGGAAGCTTACCAGCACTGAGCGGAATTATGGAGCCTATGGTCGAAAATGGTTGTGAAATTTCTTTGACACATGGTGAAAGGTCAAAATGGCATAATCTTTACCAATCGTAAACCATTAACTTGCGCCTTTTAGCAAAAAGATTACAAGTGCTCTCCTAGACAGTTCCGACACCTCAACTTTATAGGACATCAAGGCCGACTGCTGAAAATTTGTACGAGCCTGCCTGCAATGCCAACGGGCGAAAATATCTCGTAATGTTTCTTAACAAATAGTTTACGAAATCACTTGGTTTCGAGCATCATTACGGATCACAACTGGTCAAGAAATGCTGTTTGAATCCCATTTGTTGAAGGGAATAAATGCCTTACTGGGATTTCAAAGCGACTATAAAATCCCACGCTGAAGATAGATGGACCGAAACATTTCACATAATTCTACTGGGTATCATAGCAGCATTGCGCGACGATCTCAAGTTAACTGCAGCAAAACTCGTGCTTAGCGAATCCGTACGTTTTCCAGGCCAGTTTTGGCGCCTCACTCAGGAAAGCACGATAAAGTGACTAAAAAGTATTACCTTTGTCTTCCAGGTCTAGACCTGTCGCTGATGAGCGAGCCAAAGTCGAAAAAATTCTTAAGTTTGATCAACAAATTTTTTCTTAGACATATTCAGAAAAAGTTAGAGGGTGTTTGAAATGATAGAAAATAAGAAATTCACACTATCAAAGCAAGAGTTTATTTTCTTATCACCCTGACAGACTGGCTTGTTTCAGGTTTGGCGCTGGTCAGCTAGGTACGATCAACTATTGTAGGTTCGGTCTGGGCTGGCCCAGACCTGCGCTGATCAGCGAGCCAAGAATAAAATATTCTTTAGTTCGTTCAATAAATGTCGTTTTGGACATATTTCGAACAAGTTTAAGGGTGTCTGTAATACAAATTTCTTAATTAAAGACGCTTATAGTGAAAAATTTTTTTTTCCAACTCATTCAAAATATAAAGTTTCTTTCGAAGCAATCGGAATTTATTGCTTGGCCCTCGGTAAGCAGATATCTAGCCAGATGACGTCACAACTTTAAATACCAGTCACGTGTCGACTCTGACCCGCACATTGCGGCTGACAAGACGGTCTGGCCTAGGACTAGCCAGAAAAATGTTACACTTTTGGTCAGGCCCAGGCCAGACTGTTTAGTCAGCGCCATGACTGAAAACCAGACGGACTGGTATCGGCCAGGCCAGCCCCAGAACATCCTTCCACATGGGGAGTCCCAAATCTTGTTTTTCTATTAGGGACGCTTCACCCTGTCACGTGTACGTATGTTCCTCGAAAGTCAAGACGAAATTTATACATGTTTACAAATAAAGTTAATTCTTCATTGTTATTAAACTGTGCATTCCTCCTTTTATTTTATATACTATTTAATCCCAAATAACTATTGTATTTTTTGTCGAGAATTTATCTTTTTAGGTTGAAAATTCAACATTTTGTTTGAAAGTTGAACTATTTTGAAGAAAATTACTTTCTTTAGGTAAGAATTGGTCGTTTCGAATATCAACTTTCATTAATAAGCAACAGTATTTGCCATTGTATTTGTTTTCTATTATTTAAAAAGTATAAGATACTATAAAGCAATTCCGCACCTGGCGTGCGTGTCTTCTTCCATTTGACATTAAATGCTTCTCTTCTCCATGTCCTTTTTCCTATTAAAAATGGTACCATCAGGGAGTAGCTTTAGTTATTTGCATTTTTTATTTTGAAAACTCTTGTCATTAATTCAAGGACGCACTAACCACGGAAAGTACTGAGTAAGTGGACAAGCCAATTCTGCTTAGGACTTGCATAAACTCACCGGATAATATCGTGCACAAGCCCTGCTAAAAACATCGTAAATAAGCGTATAATACAATCAATGTCTGGGGAGTCATGGAACATTTATCGCATTCCTGTTCTTTCTCTGCAATAATATGGCAAGCAAACTCGACTCATTCCCGGGTGCTGATAAAATTCGCTGCGGACAGATTTTAATCTCAGGACGTAACACGCTGTAAACCCTAATAGAATCCGGTCTCTGGCGTGTTAACTTTCACCGAAGACAACGGCACTCTCATCACATCGGGTGTAAATTTGTAAATGGATGTACAAATATGTACGTGTAAGCCTAAGTACAATTACAATACAGACAAAATGCGATAGTGTGTGTTGGAATTATCCAAAGCGATATGGAGTAGTATGGAGCCTATCATACGAGGCGTGCGAATCGTGATAATAAGAATGCTAGCGACTGTATCGTTACCGTAAGCCTCCGCTGTCTCTGAATCGAATATCTTTGCCGTAAAGAGTGCAAATCGATGGTCGCGCAACTTGGAATGGTGACTTTGCAATATAAATATTGTTCAGAATCGTCTTCTGCTTACGAGATCTAATTCCTCTTATCTCTGAGCTCTTCGGATTCTGAGAGGTTAATGACACCCTTGCTCTAAGACGATCCAGAAATCCATTACAAACACTTATTTGATGCCCGAGAACAACGAGCACCTCCCTAGCAGAAAAATCTTCTGGTGTTGTTCAGCCCCAGACTAGACCACCTAGACACTAATCGTGCGCAGATCATACGGTCTACTCTGGGGGTGGCTGGACCTGTAACACTTTTGCAAAGTTGTGGCTAGACGGCTTAGCCAACCGCTATTCAGCCGCTGGTCTCAAGTGGAAGTACGTTAGTACTGGCAGTTCTGGCCCAGTACGGAATGCCGGAGTTCCTGTACTGGTTTTTAACGCTCCACAGTACTGGCTTGCGTTACTGGCATATTACGAGGGTAGTTCAATAAGTCCTTAGAATGACCAACAAATGGCGCGCGAATCGCTCCAAATCATCTGTTTTCAGTCAGCACCGCTCCCGACTAGATATATGGTGCAGTCACAGTCCACATCTTCTGACTTTACGTGTTTTTATAACCAATTGAAAATAAAAATTGTTCGTTAAGAAAAATGAAAAAAAAACGAGTTCAGAGCGGTAATCAAACATTTTCATTTAAAAGGTTTAACTCCATATGAGATAAAAAATGAATT
>NC_046661.1:56373642-56390380 GCF_010883055.1 Belonocnema kinseyi | reverse complement strand
GTGAATATTATGCATCATTATTAGAGCAGCTGAAAGAAGAAATTAAAAAAAAACGACCACATTTGGCGAGAAAAAAAATTCTCTTTCACCACGACAACGCCCAAGTTCACACATGCTTCGTTTCAAGGGCTAAAATTGAAGAACTGAAATTCGAATTGGTCGAACACCCACCGTATTCACCAGATTTAGCCCCCAGTGACTTTTTCTTATTTCCAAACTTGAATAAATGGCTCGGTGGACAGAGATTTCCAGACAACGAAGACGTCATTGCCTTTGTAAGTGCTTATTTTGAGGAACTTCCGAAAACGCACTTTTCTGAAGGATTAAAAAAACTTGAAAAGCGATTGACCAAGTGTATAGAGCTCCAAGGAGATTATGTTGAAAAATAAAAAAAATACCCAAAAAAAATTGATTTTATACTTCATTCTAAGGACTTATTGAACTACCCTCGTACTGTACACCAGCATAATTACAAAACTGTAAATTTCAAACTTTTTGTTTCATTTCAACACCCACTATTACTATACTCTAAAGATATAACAAAAAATGTACATATTCACAAAAATAAATAATAATTCTTTGCCAGTATTTTGTCTATAAATGTTAATTGGTTCGGGAAGCTTAACCATTACTCTATACCAACCTAATTGAAAGTCAGTGAAAAAACCATCCTCATAAGCTCTAATTAAAAAAAACTAAAAAAAAAAGATTTATCAGCTCTTTTTCCTAATAAATTTTTTATTATCATCATACGACATCATATATATGTCAAATAAATTAACTGTTGACAGAAATATAAATAAAATTAGTTTTAAATAAATATTTTTAATCAATTAAAATATTTTATGCTTTCGAACATTTTTTTCTAAGCAATTTTTATTCCAAATTCTTGTTTAACAATTTTTTGCAAATTTTTTTTTCAAAAACTTGTTTTCAAAATTTGTTTAACATTGTTCTTTAAAAAATGATTAAAATAATTTGTTTTAACACCTATTTCGACTAATTTTTGTTCGTGTCAGTTTTTAATTTACAGATGTTTTATTGGACTACTTTACAACGATTAAGAATTACATGAAATGTAACTTTTAAGAAAAAATTGATTTTTAATAATGTTTAATTTTTTATTTTGTATGCTTTTAGACAACTTGATAATTTTTCAAAAACTGTGAAAGAAATTTGGCTGCTTGATGGCGGACCAGTCCCAGATATGGGCCAGACTATAAGTCAGTTCCCTGCTCGGTTTCCTGAGAGAAGACCCTGCAGACGCGCATGTGGGTTGTCATTTCTTGTTGGAGTAGTATCCTTACCTTTTTTCACACATAGTTTCTTAATTTCTTTTCATTTGTCCCTTGGTCTCAATTTAATATTTATTACTTTCCTTGGGTTTCTTTTTTAAATAGTTTGAATGATTTTTACGAGATGTTAGCCATAAAAGAAAAGAACCTCTCCGTGTGTGGGTCTCGAGTTACAGGGTCTAGGTAGCCACTTGAGTTTTTCACTCCCTTGCTCATCTTTTAATTAAAAAGTTAAAAAAATAATAATTTTGCAATCCGCGACTTGAAAATAAAATATTCGGAATGTTCGAATTATTCCGATTCCAATGATACGTAATTTGTCCATAAAGTGTGAAAATTCGGGAAGTAAGCAATATCAAATTGTATATTGAGCTAAACTTTCTTCAATTAAACTTCTTCAAATTTCCGACTTTCCTATGCAATTAATATATCATTGGAATCGGAAAAATTCGTAGATGATGATTACATAGGCCTGTAAATAATGTAAATTATAAGTAATCAAATTTTATAATAAGTAAATTTTTACGTAGAATCCGAATCCGGGGTCAGAATTGGCCCATCACGTCAGGATTTTAAGATATTTCAGGTCATGTACCCAAAAAATGGCGTTTTTGGCTATTTTTGAGGTTATGTACAGAAGACACAACATTTTTTGGGTTTTCAACAACCCCGAACATCTCCAACTACAAATTTTCAAGAGAAATGAACCAGTAGAAAATGTCTGCCTCAAAGTATTTAAAGCAAATCCTCAAGACATAATGGGACATACCTCGTAATTTTAAATTGGCGTTACTTGGTAAAGAAAAAAGGTAATTGAACTGTGCGACTCTCAATTTCAAGAGAAAGATTAGTTCTATATGATACAACTAAAAAAAATCCAAAAAATTTTGTGTCTTCTGTACATAACCATAAAAGTAGCCAAAAACGATATTTTTTGGGTACATAACCTCAAATATCTTAAAATCCTGATGTGATGGGCCAATTCTGACTCCGGATTCAGATTCTAGCTAAAAAATTACTCCGGAAATGACCCTCCACTTTCCAACAACAAAACCATGTCTATGGACAAAAGACCCCTGCTGGAGTAAGTTCACCCAAACTGAGGTCGGTGAAAAACAGAAAAGTATACTCTGTTTAGTGAGAGAATGATCGTCAGCGCGCAAATTTTTCATAAAAAGGTCGAGTAACCCCCTAAGGCCTAAAGGTTGTGTTTAAAAGATATTAAACAGGCATTAGAAGTTTTTTTTACGGCTATAAATCTAAAACTGATGACGTTTGGGAAAAAGAGAGGTCAGACACTTTAAACTCAGGCCCTTCGCAGCAAGGTTTCCGAAAATTTAAGGTCTCTAAGCCACGCTTTTATGACAGTTTGCGCGAACTGGAAGAAAATTCGTCGTTCCTGTCGATCATTCTCTCGTTGAACAGAGTATAGTAGAAAACATGAAGCCCACTGTCCGCCAGTCTCGTAAATAAATCTAGAAATATTTTTTTCATAAAGTTGAAGAGCTTTACTTCAGATTGGCTGAAACATCTCAAGAAATCCCGCCTTCTTGAAAAACTGAACAATGGGCTGCGCGAAGAATACCAAATTTGGTCGCTCCGTAGGGTCTTCTTTCTGGGAATATAGTATATATAGACTGTTAGGATAATAAGTGAAAAAATTGATTTTTAACAGTGTTAATTTCTTATTTTGTATAATTTTGGAAACCCTGACAGTTTTTCAAAAATGGTGAAAAAAATTTAGCTAATTGATACTTAGGAACATTTATGGTATGGATTGCGGACCAGTCTTAGATAAGGGCCAGGCTGGACTGTCATGAACAGACAGTCTAGATATCGCCAGATCTGGACCAGATCTGACATCAGACAGCCAGAAGATTTTTTCACTACCCTCCCCCCAGCCCATTTAGTTAGGTTCCCGAAGAAAGAAATTCCGTATTTTTGATAACACATGTATGATATCAGTCCTTCTCGATGCCTCTAAAGTGGAGCTAAAGTAGTGCTTTCCAAGCCTGGTGAGGCCGGAGGAGGCAACAGTGTAATAATAAAAACTAACCATCTATGAGCTAACATTTGGGCCCAGAAGAAGTGATCGTCAAGCGATCAGTTGATCACGTTAAAAGATTGGATTGTACATTTCTGTAAATCTCCCAAAAGTTTTTAATTTCCTAAAATCTAGGAATGTCAACTTGAAAAAATTCTGAAATTTCCAGAAATTTTAAAATCTTTAGTAATTTCCAATTTATTTTAACATAAATTTCCAAAATTATATAAAATTACCCCCCCCCCCCTAAATTCAGCGATAGGCTGATCACGCTGACAGATTGTTTAACAGATTGAACTCTAAATTTCCGTAAATTTAAAAAATCCCAAATTTCTCGTCATTACAAATTTGCAAAAAATTTCAGAATTGTTTTAAAATGCTCTAAAAATAGCAATTTTATGTAAAATTCATGTCGAAGACGAATTTTGAATTTTTTTGCATAAATGATCATTATTTGTATAATACTCTATTTCTTCCAAAAAATCGTAAAAAGTTACACGAGAATTTCAATAGATGTAGTACGGATATAGTTTCAAATCGCTTTGCTACTGTTTTGCCATGCATAAATGACTACGGAACATCACCCACGGATCCTCTCATCCAAAACCCCCTCTCGGCCGTAAATCTTGGCACACTTGAATCAAAATTGCTGCAACTGAAATTCGCGTTTAGTATTTTGTTTATGTAATGTCACAATTAACTAATATTGAGAGTAATATTCTTCTGCTGAAGACATTTTGCAATTATCTAATATTTAGCTTAAGGCAAATAACAGAAAAAAGTTTGAGAGTAGGAAAAAAAGTTTTCTGTGCATTTGTTGACCTAGAAAAAGCTTTTGAGAAGGTAGATAGAAGTAAACTTTGGGAAGTCCTGAAAGAGTATGGAATCAATGGATGGCTCCTACAAGCTATAAAAACAATACATACGGGTAGCAAAGCGAGTGTAAGCGTGAATGGGAAATTGAGTGACTGTTTTGATATTATTCAAGGAGTTAGACAAGGAGGCGTTATGTCTTCATGGCTATTTATATTATTTATTGACAAGTGTTTAAGAATCACTCTTTTCGACGAAGAGGGTGTGGATCTCGAAACAGTAAGTGTACGTGGGTTAGCGTTCGCAGATGATAAGGTTGTTATGGCAGAGTCAATCGAAGACTTACAAAGAATGTTGAATAAACTAGATGCAAGCATGAAGAGCATGGGCCTCAAAATTAACGCAAATAAAACAAAAACTATGGTGTTCGAAGCAAAGAGTGAGAAAACACTATCCAATATTTTACTAAATGATGAGAGAATTGAACAAGTTGATAAGTTCGTATACCTTGGTAGGTAAGAAGGTTATTGGTAGAGCAGGTCCCCTTATCAGAAGTAAAAATATATTAAATAAAGCTAAAATGGCAATACATAATGCTATATTTGTACCGACTGTACTATACGTTAGCGAGACATGGACTTATCAAGAAAAAGATAAGAGTAAAATTAACGCAATTGACATGAGATTCATGCGCATAATATGCGGAAAAACTCTGATGGACAAAGTAAGTAACGAGATAATTCTAAAAGAATGTGGTGCAGAAGAGACGCTAGTAGACACATGTGAAAGAAATCGGTTAAGATGGTTCGGGTATGTTGACAGAATGCCAAATGAACGATTAACGAAACAAGTGTATCAAGGTAAAGTAAATAGCAGCGTGCCCAGAAGTTGACCGCGGAAAGAATGGTTAAAATGTGTGAATGAGACCCTAGTTAGAAGAGACATAAGAAGTCACAGAAACACGAGAGCATGTATGAAAAAATGCATGGGCATAAAAGAAGCTAGAGAAGTATGCCAGGACAAGAAGGTATGGCGGCAAATAGTTAATAAAAAGAGTGTCAGTAGAGTGAATGACACCTGAAACAAAAGACCTTGGCCACAAACGGACCCAAGTGGGAAACCTTACATAACGACTTTGTGAGGATCTTCACTTGGGGTGATTGCTGGAGAGAGTGTTTAGCAACCTGGGTCAGAGCAGTGTTGCTAAACGAACGTGTTATTTACATAAATAACACGAGAATTCTGGATTAATCTGAAAATTCTCTATCCCTTCCACACGTTACTCCTTTCCCCCACCGAGTGAGTCACGTCTACCCCGAAAGGGAAATGGCTTAATGGTGTATATATAATAACATTTATATTTATTTAAATGTACAGTAAGTTAAGGACTTTCGTATTTCAAAACGTCATAATATAATATTTCAAAATATTTAGTTGTTTAAACCATTTTTTTTAGTAAGTTATTAATGGACAATTTTTCAGAGTGAATTTGTTTTGTTTATTAAGAAGAATGTATCAAACGCATTTTGGAAAACTAACTCATTAATCCCAGAAAAAAACTATCTAAAACTTACTGCAAAAAATGTTTAAGCAATTAAATAATTTACGCAATTAATTTATAAGTTTTGAAGTTAGATAATTCTGACTAATAAGAGATACCGTATAGTCTAAGCGATTCGAAAAAAAGATTTTTCTCCAAATTTAAAATGTAGCGGCATAAGGCAATGATTATTAATTGTTTAAATAATTGTGTCTAATAAAGTATTATTCTAGAAATAGCCTTATTCCAGAAAATACTAACTGTTCACGAATTAATTGGGAAAAAATGTTGTTAAAAAATTAATAGTTGTTTACAAAACTAAAAAGTAATTTGAAAATATGGAAAAAATATACATAAATTCTACATAAAACTGCTGTTTTTTATTTTTAGGGAATTTTCCGGGTATAACAAAAGGGTATTGGGGCTTCGAAAAAATAATAACCATGCGGTTATCAGATACTTATGATTTCTTTTCAAATCGAATTTTTGTCTCTTAGTAGTTAAATGATTTTATACAAAAAAGGCCTTTTTACCGTAATCAACAAGTGAAACGCGTTTTATGTTGCTAAAATGGTGTATCAAAAATCGTGTTAAACTGGACAAAATTATGAGAAAATTTATATGAAAGAACCTCTTATATTTTCAATAGATGCCGAGGTATAATCTTCTAAAGTAACCAGATGTTTTTTTTTAATTAGCTAAACTATTGGATTCTTAAGACTACATCTGTACTTTGAAATCCGTTAATTTCACCCAGAAAATGTTTCAAATATTAATTAGAGCAGACATAATTCTTAGTAATTCTAAAAAAAGAAAATGATCTAACGCCGATGGATATCGAACAAAGTTATTGAATATTGAGATATTGAACAAAGTTCATTCTTTTTTCAACCTATTTGTCAGGGTAAATCACCTGTACATCGATAAAATTCTTTTCTTATTTTCTTAGAATAATAATCTAAAATCGCTTCTTGTATCATGTTTATGACATTCAAAGGAACAAAAGAATCATGTTGTTTTCGTTTTTTATTCAAGCAAATATTGTGAAAAACTCTTTGAAGACTGTGCCTCAATTTTCGATTTTTTTTCTTCATTACCCTACGTAACATTTTTTATTAAAAATTATATTAAAAATTGTATTTTCAACGTAGAAATGTTAAGTATGTAATTTAATAAAAGATTGAATAGAAATAAACTTATCATGTTAACAACTTTTTTTGGAATACTATATTCAAACCAAAAGGAAGAAAAATTACCATGAGGTTATTGAATGAGCGAAGTATCCTTTTTATTTTCAGGCGACTTTTTAAAATTCAGTGTGTCCATCGAGCTTTCTTTTAAGTATTTGTTTATTTATTATTATCTAACATTTCAAGAAATTTCAAAGATGCCCTATTGGCCTGTTCTAGAATGAAACAGGTGATATTAACACAGCTGAAGTACGCGTTTTTTCATAGACCTTCCAGTCTCAAATTTATTTCCCACATTTCGAGTATAAATTGTATATTTTTTACTTATTTTCTGTAGTGCCCGTCTTAGATTATTAATTTTTATTATTATTAAATTATTATCAATAACGTAATTGCCAGATTATTTGTTCGAGTTTGCCTTCAATTTCACCGATTTTGCTGAATTTTGAACGCATCACTTGCGATTGGGAGCAGAAGAACTTTGATTTTGAAAAATTAAAGACACCTTGATGGAATATTCTCTGAAGCATATTTTTTATAATATTTGTTTTGGTGCTTGTAATTTGATGGAATGACAATGCTCCATAATTTATATATAATATTTTCGAATTACTAATAGACATAATTTGAATCTTTACAAATGACGGTTTATCCTCATTTTTATGTGCTCGAATGAATATTTGTCATCCTTTTCGTTTGTCTGAATTGACTTTTAGTGTCGTGGATTTCTTTAAATGGCTTATCTAGAAATATATATTCAACTTTATTTATTTAAAAAAACACAGTTGTGCTAGAGAACTTTTATAAATATATTTGAATAATCTAACAATAATCTGAAAAATAACAGTAGAAAAGTAATTATTCAGAAAAAGTGTCACCTGAAAGCGAGCAATATGAAAAATATTACCCTATGACTTCAATGATATTGCGCTTTATAGTTGATGATTTTCAATTTCCTTTTTGTTCTATTAGTAGACATCTGGTAATTTTACGATATCCAGATCGACAATATTATATGCTTTAAGCAGAGCCGAGAATAAAATAAAATTGTCAAGGTGATAGTGTGGAATCTATGGAGATGAGAACCAAGATTGCCTCTGCTTTCTGCCTATAAGTGCCGGCTGTTCTCGACTTTATGTGAGTGGCGAGAGTGAAGCGACTGACACTAATTAGACTAGTTGTTCTTCTTGTTAAAATGTAATTCAATTTATTCTGCTTCGCTTTAAGAAAAATCTTAATGCATTATTTCTTTCTGCTTCATTTTGTGACATGCGACTCTTTTCTTTTGTATTTAATTTAATCAGAGTAACATAAGCTGCCGAGAAAAAATATTAAGGAGATATTATAAATTATTTAAGTATTTATATATATTTTTCATCGTAATGTTCAATTAAATCCGTTTTTTAAAAAACAATTAAAATTGATGATCTTGACATGTAGATATGTATTCAAACAAAAAAGGTGCTATTCGAAAAGAAATTCTTTACGATCCATACTCGTAAGCTATTGTGATACGGTGAAAAAAAAATCTTGAAAATGAGCCCAAGAACATTGGAAAATGTTGACTATTTCAGAAGTTATTGAAAATTTAAAAAAAAAAAACATGGAAATTTACACTATTTTTTTTATTTATCCTCTTAAAAACTAGACAAATTGGCTTCACCCTGGGCTTATTTTAAACAGAATTTCGAAAACAATCAACCGTTTAAAGGAGACATTTTTTAGCTCCGATATAATTAAAGGGATAAATACAACAACAAAATTTTCAAGTGTGTCCAAACTTTTGCAGGGTTTTGTATCACATATTTTCTGAATAGCCCTCCACTACTGACAGGCTAACAAAAGCATGATATTTCGAGGAGCTGCTCACTATGAAATCTGGAAATCTTAAAATTGTGAAGGCGGCAATCTGTATTGAATTCTTATAGAGAGATCTAAGATTTCATTGAGATTGCCGGGAGTTCCGATATTTCCGACTCTGCTCGCGATCATAACTCACATGCGATTCTACAGACTCGACTAAACTCGGTGGCTGTCGATTCAATCCGCTGTTTGTTCCAAAGATTTCCAAGATTTCTTACGAATGCTAGATTGCTGAGAGATTTCCAAGAGTTCCTCCGGGAATTCTCTGAAGATTTCCCGCTCAGCAATATAAGATTTCTCAGTGAGTAGCCTCTTAAGTGGATTCCTCACGCTAAACTTCAAATTTAATCAAGCAAAGTTTCACTTCTACCCTGTCGCCCCACTGCCACAAACTAGTTTTTGCACAGAAAAAACTGGGGGTAAGAAATCTTGCAAGTAATCGTTGACTCAGGGTAAAATCGGCTAGGGTACAAGGTAACGTCGAGCAAAGTAATTGATAAGTGGATAAAGTATATCTGACTGTACCCTGCACAAGGGTAACAATGGCGAAGTATAACTTGCTGCCTTTACATTTAAATAAGCGGCCATAAAGAGTGAATTATCATAAAATTTTGCTTACAAAGAACTCCCAAAAGATGATACTTAAAATTAATTGCTATATTGTAGATTTAAAACACTTTATTCGCAAAAATAAATTTGAAAGCAGAAACGCTATGTTCTATGAAGGTAATAGATGAATTAAAAAAAAGAACGTAAAGTTTCGGCTTGGACATTTCTGAAGATCATTGACACAGCGGAAACTTTTGGTTTAATCTTTGAAATAAATTATTTTCCGTTTAATTACAAGAATCTTTGCATGTCAATGGTTAATTAGTGTCAAGATTTGAATTTGAACTGAATTAGCGCTCACTGCGCGAAGGTGCTAAGAAAGCGTGCGGAATGCGAGGGAGAGTAGACTGATGACGCTTGGAGCAAGAGTGGGTGTAATTTCGTTTTCTTGAATAAATGTGTGTTTTTGTCGATTAACTGAAAGTTTTCGGATATAATTTATTCATTGACCTACCCTTTTATTAGAGTCTCAGTATCTGGAGACCATGACAGTTGCTTGGCAGTTATTAGAGGCTCGGATGCAAAAGCTCGAGGAGGCGAACACGAAATACGTCGAATTATTAATCGCTTTAGATAGTTCCAAAGAAGATGTGGAGGAAGACATTGAGTCGCACGAGACATATCAGCTCTAATTTTTGATGGGGAAACTGGGTTTAAGTGATCAATCGAAAGTAACCAGCAAGTGATGACGGCAGCTAGTTTTTCAGTTTCCCGAAATGAAAAGCCGTTCAAAAGATCTGCGCTGCAAATACCAAAGTTTAGTAGAAGTGTTGGCAAGTGACTCCAATTTTGGTCACATTTCCGAAAAATTCACGAGGACGATAGTGTTTCCAGAGAAGATAAACTAGAGTACTTAAAACAAGCAATTGAGAAAGGGTCAAAGGCCAAAAATGTCGTTCAAGGCTATCCAACTACTGCAGAGAATTACCAGAAGGTGTTTGATAGTCTTAAAAATCGATTTGGCCAAAACCATTTGCTTGTTAAGTATTATACGCGCGAACTCCTTTTGCCGGTACTTTAAAATGCCACGAATAAAGGGAAGAAAACGAGTCTCTCAGATGTTTTCGACAAAATATTGGCGCATACTTGCGCACTGGAAACGCTTGGGGTGGCTACGGACTGCTGGATGAAGCTGCCCCAATTTTTGGAAGCGAAGGTCAAAAACAAAGAGAGTATAACCATGGCGGTCAAAGGTTTTTTTATGCAAACGGAGAATGAAAAACGGGAGAAGACGAAAGGAAGCGAAGGTAAGATGGAATCGTCGCAGGAAACAGCTACAGCCAGCGCTCTACTTTTCACTGAGGAGAAATGTATTTTTTGTAGTAATAACCATGAGAATGCCGCGTGTGATAAAGCAAAGAAATTTCTTCTTGATGTTAGGAAAAATATAATTAAAGAGAATAGTTGTTGCTTTAAGTGTTTGAAAGGGGGGCATCGCTCAAAAGACTGCAGAGTCAAAATATCGTGTGGATGGTGCGAAAACCGTCACGTGATACTTTTTTGTCCGGATCTTTGCAGCAACTCGAACAATGTAGCCTTGGGGAAAAATCGAAACGTCGTTACAGAATAAAGTCGTTGAACAGAAGCTCGCAAGTTTTTGCAGTCTACCAGACGTTTATTTACAAACGATACGCGTTATGTTGTGCTCAGATTCTAAAGTAAAGTATGCTCGAGCAATAATTGATGGCGGTTCTCAACGATCCTATATTAAGGCTAGTGTCGTAGAGTTTTAAGGTTATAAACCGACCGAAAAAGTAGAGATTGCTCATTCCTTATTTGGCGGTATAAGAACGCAGAGTTAGCCATACGATATTTACTTATTTCGTATGAAGAGTATTGAGGGCGATTATGCATGCAAATTTCGGGCTATGAGTAAAGATGTTATTTATGCAGATATTCCAAGCGTAAAGAAAATGGAATGGGTTGAGAAATTGCATGACAAACACATTTCACTCTGCGATTCAGATTCAAGTGCTAAGAATTTTGATGACTCGATTGATGTTCTCATAGGCGCGGACATTGATGGTAAAATCATGACAGGTAACAAACACGATTTATCGAATGGTCTCACTATTTTACAGACAGTGCTTGGTTGGACTGTCACAGGTTAGGTTTCGAACACTGAACGATCAGATAATGTGACGACGGCCGTTTCAATGTTCGTATCCGTTGCAAAAGTTTTAGAATTGTGGAATTTGAATGTGTTAGGTATTAAAGATTCCAAGAAAAACTTATATCGGAGTTTACAGGAAGCAATTGTAAAAGAGAATTTTTTGAAAACAGTTTCTTTAAATAAATCTAACCGTTATTCCGTTGATTTGCCTCGGATCGAAGATCATGCACCGGTATCGAGTAACTGTGATTTAGCTAGAACAAGGTTAAATAGTACAGTTAAAACATTAGAAAAAGAAGGTCCTTTAAAAAAATACGATATGGGTTTTAAAGAGTGGGTTGATTAAGGGGTTATACTTGTACCGAAAAATACTACTGGAATGGAAGCTTCTAATGTGTCCTCTAAGGGTTTACATTTTTCATGCACCTTCTTCTTTATTTCTTTACACACCTCCCACACACTTACTTGGTGGTGGAAGGGGGACCTACAGTTTGAGGTGGGTTTCGAACCACCAAGAACAACAGCTTTAAGTACTTAGAGCAAACCTTTTTTTCTAGAGGTACCGGTCCTACGACTCTCCGGAGATGAACAACTCCGTTTCTAGACTAGTGTTCACCGCATGGGCCGCCGAGGCTCTTCCAGAGTGCGAGGCGAGAATCAAACCCGCAAGCCGACGGAGTGGGTCTAAAGGCTACGCTTTAGCGCTCACGAACATCGGCTCACTTTTGTACCGGAAAATAAGCTGAATCTTTTTTCTCATTACTTGTGTTATTGCCATGTTGTCAAGCCAGAGAGTACCACTAAAATTAGACCGGTTTTTGATGCGTCCGCGAGTCAAAAGGGGTTTCCCACTTTAAATCAATGTCTCGAAAAAGGTCCAAATTTAATCGAGTTAGTACCAGCGTCCTTATTAAGATTCCGAGAACACGGTATCGCTGTATTAGAAGATGTTCGCAAAAGCATTTTTACAGATAGAAATTAATAAGAAGCTCGTGATTTTTTGCGATTTCTTTGGTATGTAGATGGGAAACTTGTAGTTTTCCAACACAAAGGAGCAGTATTTGGCCTTATTTGCAGTCATTTTATATTGGGAGCCGTTCTAGAGCATCATTTTGCGAATATAGTACAAACTGTCACTAAGAAATATTGCAGTCACTGGTCGAAAGAAATTGTCGAGAAATTGTTTAAATCGTTTTACGTAGACAGTTTCATTACAAGCGTCGAATCCACACAAGAACTAAATAATTTTATCTCAGTATCCAAAGACACAATGAGAGCGGGCGGTTTTGATTTAAGAGGGTGGGAGTTTACCCTCGATTCCAACGGAAAAGAAACCACACTAGTGCTCTGAATTTCTTTTAATAAAGAACGCGACACAATTTCAATTAGTCCGCCCCTTTTAAAAGAAAAGGGTGATGAAGTTATCACTAAAAGTTCAATCCTCTCGGCGGCACAAACAGTTTTTGATCCCATACGTTTCACCTGCCCCGTGACGCTACTTCCTAAATTAATATTAAAGGGTTACATTAAGATAAATTAGATTGGGATGTGCCCGTTGACGAAACTGTCAGGAAGAGTTTTTGTAATGGTGAAATCAATTAAATTATTTGCCCGAAATTGAAATTCCGCGGAAGTTTGGGTCGGGGTCGGGAGATTTCACCTTACCCACCTTTTGTGACGCTAGTAAATTAGCTTATGCTGCAGTCACATTTTTACGGGTAGAGAACGAAGACGGTGTCGAATTAAAACTTCTGGCAGCCAAATCGCGAGTCGCTTCGGAGAATATGTCTATCCCGCGTTTGGAACTTTTAGCTGCGTGCATTGGTAGTCGACAAGATCGCGAAATGATGAAAGCTTCACATTATGAAGGCATACCAATTTTTACTGCAGAGATTCAACTACTGTGCTGACCAGTCTAGGGCGTGATAAACAATGGGGTAATTTCGTTTGGAACCGTCTTCGCGAAATAAGAGAGTTGACTTCATCGGGGTTGTGGAAATACGTACCGGGCGAATTCAATCCTGCTGATCTTCCTTTTCGTGGTTGTCAGGCAAAGTAACTGCTCGATTCGCGCTAGTGGGAGGGGCCCGATTGGCTTCGCGAGATTAGTGATATTTATAAAAAGTCTCTTCTTATAATAAGCTGATAAGATTCTACGCGATTATGCTGAAATTTAAGAACTTTAAACTAAACGATGGGGAATACACTGGTACTCGATTTACCTGTCAAAAGATTTTTCAGACCGAAATAAAGTTTTTGAAGTGGTCTAATTCGTTTGAAAAGTAAAATCGTTGAACGAAATGATAGTTTCTCGTTCTTATGTCCATTAGTGCTAGACGGTAAACACAAAGTGGTTGAATTACTAATCCGAGAAATTCATGAAAATATGTGTCATGCTGGTGTGCAAACTTTAATGTGTCATTTAAGAGAGAAGTTTTGGATCCTATCTATGCGAAAGGCTGTCCTATCTGTTGTATTGAAATGCATTGTATAAAAGAAATTCGACGCTAAGAAAATGAAACCGGATCCAGCCCCTTTACCTGTCCATCAAGTGAAAGATGCAGCAGTATTTAAAGTAATTGAGGTTGATTTTGCTGGGCCAGTATTCTTACGTGGAAAGAATAAGGGTTGGATCTGCTTGTTCTCGTGCGCAATATATCGAGCCGTTCACCTAGAACTAGTAACGTCAATCTCAACTAAAGGATTTTCGATATTTTTCGTCCATTTATCGGACGTAGGGGAAGACCCTTCATTGTCTACAGTGATAATAGGACAAATTTTGTCGGCGCCGATAGTAGGGAGGTTGGCGGGAGCGATTAATCGGGATGCTAAAAGTATTTTTACGTAAGGTTCTTGGTAAAGCATGTGTCACTAACGAGGAAAAGTGCACTGTTTTGTGCGACTGTGAGAACATGCTTAATTCGCGACCACTAACCTACGTTTTCGGAGGACCCGAGTAATTTTATGGCTCTTACTCCGGCGATGTTTTTACATGATATTAAGGAAACGGAAACTCCTGACATCGATGTACTCAATCAAATAGATCTAAATGCTAGTTTGAAGCGTAAGCAACAACTGCCATCATTTTGAAAAACTTCCAAGTTGGCTTTCGGCCAGTACTTATGGTCTATACTAGGGCTGTACAAAACAGTCCTGTGTCAGCTCACGGCAAACCTTCTAACCCGGACTCCAGCCAGCACTTTGACATATTGCTGGGGCTGTACTAAACGAATTCCACGCTAACGCTCGGCAAACCTCCTAACTCGGGTTGCAGCCATTGAAATGCCACAATACTCCTTAAAATTATTATAAATATCTTGAAAATTCTTGTACTTTTTGGAATTCTTCTAAAATCTGTTAAAATTCTTTAAAATTACTTCAAATCTTTTGAAATTCATTAAAATCCTTTCTTTTTTTATCATTACACCAATAAGCCATTTCCCTTTCGGCGTAGGCGTGACTTGCTTGGTGGGGAAGGGAGTAATGTGAGGAAGGAATATAGAATTTTTAGATTGATTCAGAATTCTCGTGTTATTTATTTAATTAACCCGTTCGACCCGCAATACTACTCCGACCCAGGTTGCTGATCAATCTCTCTAGCAATCAACCCAAGAGAAGATCTTCACAAAGTTGTCATGTAAGTTTCCGCACTTGGGTCCATTAGTATTCAAGGTCTTTTGTTCCAGGCTTCATTCACTTTACTGATACTCTTTTTATCAACTATTTGCCGCAATATGTTTCTTTCCTGGCATACTTTTCTAGCTTCTTTTACGTCCATGCATTTTTCATGCAGGCTCTCGTGTTTCTCTGGCTTCTTATGTCTTTTCTAACCAGGGTCTCATTCACACATTCTCACCATTCTTTCCGCGGTCTACCTCTGGGCACGCTGCCATTTAATTTACCATGATACACTTGTTTCGTTAGTTGTTAATTTGGCATTCTCTCAATATACCCGAACCATCTTAACCGATTTCTTTTACATGTGTTTACTAGCGTTTCTTCTGCACCACATGCTTTTAGAATTACCTCGTTACTTACTTTGTACATCAGAGTTTTCCGCATATTATGCGCATGAATCTCATGCCAATTGGATTAATTTTACTCTTTTATTTTTCTTGATAAGTCCATATCTCGCTACCGTATAGTACAGTCGATACAAATATAGCATTATGCATTGCCATTTTAGCTTTATTTGATATATTTTTGCTTCTGATGAGGGGACCTGTTCTACCAATAACGTAACAACTTGTTTAATCCTCTCATAATTTAATAGAATGTTGCATATTGTTTTCTCACTCTTTCCCTCGAATATCATAGTTTTTTTATTTGCGTTAATTTTGAGGTCCATGTGTTATGGTACCATGCATTCGGTGCATTGATTGTCCGTCAGAAATCAACGAAGTAAAGTTAACTAGTGATTAAGTGAACATACCTAATTTGTTCAAACTCTACCGCCAGAAATCCCTGAATATTCACTGAAGATTCTCAGGATTAGAGAAGCTTCAGAGAATATCCTCCACACGCATTCTGGTAGATATTTCTAAAGATCCAGGTAGCTCGTTTAAATGGTATGAAGGATTAAAAATGTCCTTTTCGAAATTGAAATAACAATTTGATCATAAATAACAAGGAAAGAGGCTATCTCAATAGAGTAACTGACACTTACCAAGGGTCCTTTCTTAAGCTTTCGGATTCAAATTTAAAAAAATATATATTTTTTAATTTCAAAGTTAACAGTAAAACATAAAAATTCGGAATGTACGCTTTTTGATTATGTGAGATATCTAACTTTTTTTTCAGATGTTTAAAATTGGAATCAATATAACGTATCTCGTAAATGGAATTAGATATGCAAAAACAGACCAAATTTTTTAATTGAACGCCAAATAGTATATTAGCATATAAGTTATAATTACAAAATATCTATAATGAAAAAATTCATCAATTAAAAAAAGTGTTAACAATTTGAAGAAAAATTTAAAAATGGAGTCTGGTTGGTGACGACCAACTACTGTGAATAACTCTGCCTGTCTGGTATCTGAAAAATACAATAGGACCATTATATGACCGTCGCATCACTCTTAAAAGGACCTAAATCTCTCAGACTATCTCTGTTGACGAAATAATTAAAATCGAGCCTGTAGATAGCCTGAAATGGGCCAGGCTTTTTCGCCGGAGAATATTCTAAGATCCGAAACGTATAGAAAAAAATAGTAGCATTTTCCATCAGTTACACTTATTATGGACTAGTGAGTATCTGCCAAGGAATTT